>NC_052352.1:39111555-39225590 GCF_009727055.1 Benincasa hispida
ATCAGGTATCCCACCTTAATCCTTATACTACCGACCGATTTAGGTTAAAAATGTACAATATACAATAAACTAGGGCATACCTCAGTATCATCTCCCACTTGCCCTAGACAAGATGTCGTATGTCCCGCAGACCCAGACTATCCAGGTGACCCTCGAACACTTTAGTCGTGAGGGCCTTTGTAAAAGGATCAGCAACGTTGTATCCTATAAGGATCAGATCCTTAGCTCCATACACAAGTATGTAGACCCTCGTTCTTCGAAGACACTTGAGGATCGTCTTGACCCATTCATCTTTGTCAACATCCACCATTGCTTCCTTAAAAGACAACGGATCCTCGACCCCATCATTCATAATGATGTTATGGCCTTCAGTCAAACCCATACAGCGATTCGGTGGGTTCATAACCCTTCCACTATGTCGAGGCAGTCTCATCTCTGGAGTTGGTTGACTAGACATCCCGACCTCAAAAACTCTTATTGATCTGTCGGCCTGTTCAAAAACTCTTGTTGAACCCTCAACAGTCTCTGTCTCACTTGAGATCTCACGTAAAACGAGTTTACTTCGTGGCTTATGATCCCTCATGTGATCTTCTTCCAAGAAGATAGCATTAGTGGAAACAAACACTTTGTTCTCACTTGGATCATAAAAGTATCCTCTTTCATTTCCTTGGAGTAGCCCACAAAGAGGTAAACCTTCGAACGCGGTTCCAACTTCTTTAGGTTAGTCGCTAGCACATATGCCGGATAACCCCAAATCCTGAAGTGGAGTAAACTACCTTTATGGCCTCTCTATAACTCAAAAGGTGTTTTAGAAACACTTTTCGAGGGAACTTGTTCAAGATATAACATGCAGTCTGCACTGCATAACTCCAAAATAAGTTTGGAAGATGAGCATAACTCATCATAGACCGAACCATGTACAACAAGGTCCTGTTTCTCCTTTCTGATATGCCATTCTGCTGAGGTGTACCAGTGGCCAAGAGTTGGGACGCAATCCCATGTTCAATCATATAGTTCTGGAATTGGAGGTCCATATACTCTCCACCACGATTAGATTGTAGTGTTTTTATCGTCTTACCTAATAAGTTTTCAACTTCAGCCTTATACTCCTTGAACTTGTCAAGGGCTTCAGACTTACGTTGCATTAGGAAGAGATACCCAAACCTTGAATAATCATCTATGAAAGAGATGAAATATTTATACCCACCTTGAGCTCTAACATTCATCGGACCACAAAGGCTTAAATGTACAAGCTCTAAGNCTGTTTAGACTTGGTATGAGGCAAACGAACGGAGGAAACAACGATCGCGTACATGACTGGGCAAGTGGGAGATGGTGGAGACCTATCGTATAGGTCGATGCCCAATCGTTTAGATAAAGCTATGTGATCATCTAGCAAAAGCTATGCGATCGTTTAGCTCTATCGTTTAGCTTAGTCTGTCGCCTATAGACTCTACACGATTGTTGACCTTGGGCCAGCGATCGTCTAGCAAAGCTATGCGATCATTTAGTAAATACTGCACGATCCTTTAGATCGCCACTAAACGATCATTTAGCTCGCCCAGCCATACTTTAGTAAATCCGAATTTACTTGACGACGCGTGAGTTTCTTTTTCGCGAGAGAAAACTCAAAAACCTTTTCAAATGTTTGTAAAAACTTCTTTTCAAAATAGGAAACCACTTTCCTTTTAAACTCACGGTTACCATGATCCAATAACCGCCCACTACTTTGGTTATTTAAAAGAAAAAGAATTAATTATCTAATAATTAATATTTTTATAAACATAAATGATAACCTACTTATCATACTATATTTATAACATATAGTTTTAATATTTCATCTCATCAAACATATAAACCATAGTTCTTTTTCTATTCCATGGTACTTAATGTAAATCTGATTTACATCAATCCTCCAATAGATGTATCTCATACATCATATCGATTATATCATATATGATCAAAATACCTCTTGTCAATTTGAACATTTCAAATCAACACCAAGAACTGATCCTCAAATGAATCCAAGCTACCAAGGGGACCTCATGGACCTGTAGCTTCGAAGCTCCAACGGTACGTGAATAACTGACTAAACTCTTTAGTCACGCCGTTAACTGCCAGGCACTTCACTAAAGATCGACAACTGAACTCTCATTACTACAGATATATTATGTGTCCATCGTAACCAATCAACAGTTTGACAACCCTTCACAGATCACTCGTAAGTACAGCTGGGCCAATAACTGTTATGCCCCTGTAGTTACATTTGTCTCCTTAAGTACCACTGATCCATCTAGTGAACATAAGTCATAGTCCTACTATGACTCAGTTTTCTCTTCCAAAGAGAAGTTGTGGCCACTATGTTCAAGCCCCGGAATCAGCCCTCACGGAGCAATCTCTCTACTTATCCCTACTTCGGGAAAGGAGTGAATTCCATATTGTGGATTGAGTTCTCAACTCCCAGATCAGACAAGTCTCCAAAAAGGTAGGCATGTTGAGTTGGCAATTTGGCCAATCTCACCCATACTAATCAAAGGACCGCCCTTAAAGGCAAGAGTTCCCAAAACACCCAGGATTGAGGTCGTGTCACCTATGGTTGTTTAGGTGAGATGCAAGTCTCTAGTATGAACGACGTTATATACAGAATCTAGTCATCTCGTGGTCCAGATCCTGTCTCTTATACACATCTAGATGTGTATAAGAGACAGATGTGTATCTTTACAAAACAACGAGACTTCGGGAGAATTAGGACACCAATCCCATCAAGTATGCCATGTAGATTTACAACCGCACTGTAGGAAGCATGTTACATGCATTGACAGTATGCTATAATTGTTATAATATATAGTATGCATGTTAGGGTTATGTTTAATATAATAGTTATATTAGATACCTTTGTTGAATGTTGTGGATGTTTAAGCATGTCTAAATTTTGTAAGTTGTTATAAAATTGGTTAGATGTTTAAAATCTATAACAAAGAATAGTTGCATGCTCACGTAGGTTAACAACCAAATTTTAATCGTTAAAATAGATTGTTGCCTTATAAAATACGGTTACAAACTCATATCGGTCCATAAACCTGTCTAAGGCTGGGGGTACTTAAGTTGACAGTTTACGGAACACCTCCTACCTGGGGATTATGACCGAACAATTGAGAGTTGTTAACTAATTTTATTAGTTTGCATGAGCGATGTGAGGCAATAAAAGTGTTTATCACCTAGACATTGTAGGTTAAATCCAATTATAAGAGTTATATTTGGAAAAACTACTTAGACTTAGGTTGTATGAAATTAGCCATCATGCCTAAGTAAATTACCCAAACATTTAGAACACTTTAGTGGGAGATTAACAATATATAGTTATTAGCTCTCACGTTCTCAAGAGTTCACACCGTGAGATCCATGCTCTGCTTCTTGTCGATTTTACCTCGACTACTCCATACGGAAAGTGTTTGCATGGGTCAATAACAAGGTGAATGAGGGAAGTGGTTCATAGTAAGTGGTGAAGGAAATGTGTCAACATTGTCCTACGGTCTCCTCCATTAGTTTGAACCTAGCTCTGATACTAATTGAATGATCTCATACCAAGAGTTCCATGAGCCAGCTTAGATTGCTCCGATTTCACAGTGACCGAAACATAAACAATATACATTCCATACAAACAGTTATGTATATTAAACTCATAATCGGCATACTCAGAATACAAACATTAACAAGGAAAAAGGCTCATACCAAATGAAGACTGTCTTCGTATGTGTGAACCCAAAGTAGTTGAAAACCTCCCACCGATCTACCAACATCCAGCGAGTCTGTCGACTGTAATAGCACGATCTGAACGTACACGAACAATGCCGCGGGGACGAAACCACCACAAGATAAACCCAGGTATCCTCGACGTCAAAAACCCAAAGAGTGGGCTCTAGTGAGTTTGGTAGAGGACAGAAGAGAAGACGTCCTGTAGACAATAAGCAAGTGGGAGATGAACTCTACTATCATATAGCGGAAATGCTTATCATATAGTAGAGCTACACGATCGTTTAGCAAAAATTGAACGATCGTTTAAGAAAGATGTAGATGATCATTTAGAGAACGCGTGAACTAGACGATCGTTTAGACTACCGAGCTTCTATCGTATAGGCTCTCGCGATAGTCTTTCACGGATTCTTTTTAGGCGCAGGCGATACGAATGCACCGACTAAATAATTAATCAAATGAAAATGATTTTTAAAGCTTTAGGCCTAACCGGTTACCATAACCTTCGTAGCCCCAACTTCCCACGTCCGAACGTGGATTAATCGGTTAATTATCAAATAAATAATCAATTAATTTAATTAATAAATATAATCATATTATATTTATATCCTATAGTTTGATAACATATATCTTACTATAGTATTTTCTCCTCTACTTGATATAAATCATATTTATATCTAATTTCCTTCAAAATAATGTATCTCATATATTTAGCCAATTATATCTTATATAATTAACCAGTCATATTATATCATATATAATTGAACCTTCTCTAGTCAATTTGAACATTTCAAATTAACCCAAACACTGGTTCTCGACTTTATCCAAGCTACCCAGGTGACCTAATAAACCTGTGGAGCTCCAACGATACGTGAATAGCTGTCTAAACTCTTTAGCCACGAGATTCACCATCCATTAATTGTCAGTGACTCCACTAAAGACCAATAGCTGAACTCTTCTTATCATAGATATATTTCTGTGTCCATCGGATATAACCAATCATGAGTACGATGACCCTTCATAGATGCTCGTAAGTATACTTGGGCCAATTTACCATTTTACCCCTGTAGTTACATCTCACTTCTTAAGTACCACTAATTCCTCTAATGAACAATACAATATAGTCCAACTATGTGTGAACACCTCTCGGGCCAAGAGAAGGTGTGTGGTGCCATATCGTTCAACCCCCAGAATCAGCCCATAAGATAGCCATCTATCTACTTACCCCTGCCTCGGGGAAGGAGTGAATTCATCTTGTGTAGCTGAGTTGCTAGCTCCCAAATTTGACAAATCCCGAAAATGATAGGTTTGAATCGACGACTTGTCCACTCGTACCCATAAAAATCAAAGAACCACCCTCAATGACAGGAGTTCCCAACTCACTCAGCATCTATGTTATATAACGAGATATTAACACTTCGTGGTCAGGTCTCATACAAACTCTTTGTATAGGACGCCCCCGCTCGCATGTCCCCAACACGAATGATTAGGATCAAACCATCTGTGGCAAGTCACAACACTTGTGACTATTCCACAAAGCGGGCCGCATCCGTAACATTACCAGGATAAGGTTTCCTTCCTATATCCATATACTACAGACGATTTTGGTTATCACTCAAGACATGATCCACTTGTATGTCACCACATACATGCTTGAGTCACATACAGATAACCAGGGATTTTATGTTTATTGGTTTGTGGTAAAGAAAATTAAAACAAATAACCGAGCAAGAAAACAAGATGTGAAGTAAATATCATATATAAACAATCACTGGTGTTCGAATATATTATTTACAAACTACAGAACACGAGATTTTAGAGCATTAACCCCAACAATCCCCATGGCGTTCGTGTTTGTGCGATTGTTCGTGCTACTATTGTTGACGCTGCAACTGGGCATTGGTAGATCACATGGAGGGTTCTGCTGCATTGAGTTCCGAAGTTTAAAGACTGTCTTCAACTGGTATGGCAACTAATTCCCTTGTTATTTTGTTGTTCATAGCATCTCATTAATTAAGATTTGTTTGCATAACTATACGTATGAATGTATATTGTTGTATTTCGGTCATTGTGAGATCGAAATGATCCGAACGTGCTCATGGAACTTTTCGGTAGGAGATCCTTCAAACCCTACATAGGTTATTCGTCATAACGACTAGGTCAAAAGGTTGTTTTACCCCCGAAATTACCTCTTATTTCTTAAGTCCCATTGATCCTCTAATGAACAATTAGTTTGTGATTCGATCATCAAACCGAGTCCCTCTTGGACCAATAAAAGGGTGGGGCCCTTTGTTCAAGACCCAGAGTCAGTACTTAAGGGAACAACCTCTCTACTATACCTAAAACGGGTAGGAGTGAATTCCATCTTGCACCCTATGTACCCGGTCTTACCCCTAAAATAGGAGGCTTATTGAGTCGGCGCTGTTGAGTAAACTCTCACCTATGCAAATCTAAAGATAATCTCAAATAAACAGAAGTTCATAGTTAGCTCAGAATTAAGGTCAAATTACTTAGGTCATCGTTGTGAAATAGTCAATCTTAAACGGTAAACAACATTGTAAAGTAAGAATGACTTATCTCGTGGTTTGATGTTGTGCAAACTCATCGCACAGGACACCCCCACTCGTCATGTCATCATATGTATGAATTAGGATCACTTTGTCTGTAGTACTTTACAACTTCTTGTAATAACTATAGAGCGGGCTGCATCTGATAGTGTTATCAGAATAAGGCACTCTACCTTATTCATGTACTATAGACCATTTTGACTATTTACTCGAATCTGATTCACTTTTATGTCTCAACATAAAGTTCAAGTACTCATATAATAGTCATGAATCTTTTAGTTTATTAGATTTATTTCTAAAACGAAATAAGCAATTCATTTATTCAATAACAACTTGTTGAATTTTCAGAATAAGTTTATTGTTTACAAACCATGAGTTTTAGGACATAAAACCCAAAAAACTTGCACTTGGACTAAAACTTCCATAAGTTCTTCTCCCACTTGCCCAAGGTTATATACCTTTAGCCAAGAGAATCGTTGTAAACACGTTATTATACAATGGACTTCATATTAAAATATATAGGGAATGCATCTTATTTTCACAACTCTTGATTCTCAATACTGTCACTAAGACTTGATGACTTGAGTTTCCACTAAACCCAAATAATGGTTAGGTTGTCATACATTCCTCCCACTACATCGAGGTACTCTCGTCTCTTTGAGTAAGATGTATATGACCTGTCCAAACAACTTTTGTTTATAATGTCAATTTTAATCAATAACTCTTATTGATATACACTTGCTTTTATGGAAATTAAATTATACATGGTGATCTCGTATATTTTGTTTCAAAAAATTTGGTATTTGTCAACATAAACACTTGATTTTCAATTTCTTGGAAAAATATACTACTTTTGGATTGCCTACAAATAGGCATACTATTTGAATAGTATTCCAATACTTTAGGTCTTGACACTAACATATGTGTCGATCTATTCTCTAGATTATGTAAACATCTTTTACATCTCATAGAAAAATTTTATGAGTCCTCCACATCTCATATGGAGTTTTAGAAAATACCTTTAAAAATGAACGATGTTTAAAACAATTAAGGAAACTAGGTGTAGAGAGTTTTCACTGAATTTCTTGTTCTATCAAAATAGCTCTAGAAATCTCAAACCCTCTATTTTCTTTACTTTGATCCAATCGAAGTATTCCAAATTTATTTTACCTAACAAGTTTTATACACCTTGAACTCTTCAAGTGTTTTAAACTTATCATTTTGGTTAAATAACTATTTGCCTTTATTGATTTCTAGCCATTTTAAATATCTAAATGGCTTTTAACTTGGTTGGTTCTAACAAAAGTTGCTATAGAGTAGAACAAATATAACTTTTGCTAATGAACATTTCATTTATAACAAAGGTTTATACGCAATATGTTTCTTACAAAAGATAAAAGATCTTTCATTATAGTAATAAAAGTAAACAATTTTATCTTCTAACAACAACTGCATCTCCCACTAGTTGTTTTGAGAAATACTCCCCTGTTCAAAACTTAGAGTTTACAAAGAGCTAGTTTCCTTGTATTGCTTTCTTTGCTCTTTTCTCCCCAAGGTATTGTTGGCAGTTTCTATTCCAGTGCCCTTCTTCACTGTAGTGGAAACATTTTCCTTTATCTACGACATTTGCCTTGCCCTTTCTGCCAGTAGGTTTCTTCTTCCCTTTCCCCTTATTCTTCTTTACCAGAATACTCTTATTCCTTGAAGAATAGGCAATATCAGGCTTCTTAGAGGTTGATCTTCTTTTGTCAGTAGTAGTAACATTACTTCTGATTCCAATCCTTTAGCACTCATCATGGTCTGGTAAGCTTGTAGCTCATTAAGAAGCATAATCAAGTTATACTCTATTTTATTCATCAACACATTCATACAGATTTGCAAGAAACTCTTCGGAAGAGATTCAAGAATAAAACCAACTTGACTTTTCTCATCAATGGCAATACCGTTTACTTCTTCTACATTGAAATGGACCATCATGTCTAGGACATGTTCTCTAACAGAGGCTCCTTCTTTCATACGACAATTGTAAACGTATTTGATAGCATCATGCCTCAAGGAGAATAACGGTTGTCCAAACATCCCACATAGAAATTGCATAATCTCCCTGGTAGTACTCATGCTCTCATGTTTCTTGATCAATACATCAAATATGTTGGCAAGAATATAGACACAGGCTTTCTCGTTAGCCCTTATCCATCTATCGTATGCATCCCGAACTAGGAATGGGAGGACACTCCTCTGTTAAAACAAACCGTAGGTCATCTATCACCAGTATTGTATTTGGGTTTGATTTCCATGTAGCATAATTATCTCTAGTAATTTTATCAGAAGCTAATAGTTGTACTAAATTACTCGTCATTATGAAAATATAATCAAATTTCATTGCTTTTAAACCTAATCATGTTTTGGAAAAGTAATATTGTACCAAAAATTTCATTATTTCTGCAACGATACTATAGTGAGTCAGAATAGGTGCTACCAAGGGATAGTCAAATACTCCTTCACTAAAGGAAGACATTCTTGACTAAATACTATCTTCATAATATAACTCATATTCCAATAGTCATTTAGTTACCATTTTTTGTCAGAACTTACTAGCACTTTAGTAATTCCGTAAGTGTAACCCTCCATTTCCAACAATACTACCAAAGTGGAAAGTCAAAGTTGGAAAACAACCTAAGAAATCCTATCAATTTCTGAAGTTTGGGTTATTCTGAATCCCATGTTACAACCCTCCAAAGAGATAGCCATCGCTAAACGACTAGCAAGGCAAACTTAAAGACAACAAGCAGGCGCAACGTTGGAATCTCACAATCCAAACAAACGAAAGAGACCATAGGACACATTGACACATATCTTTCACCCACTTACTATGAACTACTTCCCTCATTCACCTTGATATTGACCCATACAAACAGTTTCCGAATGGAGGTCACTCCTGAGGTGACATGAAGTGTCATATGAATCTCACGGTGTGAACTTTCCAGGGACGTGAGAGTAGAAATCAATATATCATATATTTGATTTTACATTGAACAACTTCCCCTCATTCACCTTGATATTGATTCACGCAAACACTTTTTGAATGGAGGTCACTCTAGGGTGACACCTAGTGTTACGTGAACCTCACAATCTGAACATCTTGGGACGTGGGAATTAAAATAAAAACATTACATTTGATTTTACAATGAACAACCTCCCCTATTCACCAAAATCTTGATTCATGTACTCACTTTCCGAATGGATGTCACTCCCAGGGTGATACAAAGCAAAACATGAATCTTGATTATGAATTCTTAAGGACACGAGAGCTAAAAATGACATATCGTATATGTTATTAATCTCTCATTGAAGCATTCTTAAATTCCCACTGAAGTGTTCTAATAACATATCATATATGCTATTAAACTCTCATTGAACTGCCCTAACATTTATTTGGGTATATCTTTACTTAGGTTTGTTCTGGCTAATTAAAAAACTAAGTCTAGGTTCTTATCCAAGTAAACGTTTATATTTGGGTTTAATCTATGATGTTTAGGTGATAAACCAGTTTTAAAACCTCATACCGCTCATGTATTGCTCATAAAACTGGTTAACAACACTTAATTATTTAGCCATAATCCCCAGGTAGAAGGAGGTGTTCCGTAGACCGTCAACTTAAGAACCCCTAGCCTTAGACAGGATTATATACCAGTTGAGTTTGTAACTATATTTTACAAGATGTAGGCCTATTTTAACTATTAAAATAGGTGATCAATCTATGTGAGCATGCAACTTATATTTGTTATGGATTTTAAATGTCTAACCCAATCTTATAACAACTTACAAAATTTTAGACATGCTAAGCATCCATAACAAACATAAAAGGCATTCAACATTTAATATAATTTTTGTATTAAAAAATTTGAAACCCTATACATGCATACTATATATTAAAACACTTTATAACATACTTTCAATGCATGTAACATGCTTCCTATGAAGAGATTTTAAATCTACATGGCATACTTTATGCACATAGAAGATTTATTTAATTATAACATACATCACATGCATAAATAATTAAAAAAAACTGATATGGTTTTAGTTTTGGCATTTCCAAGCAAGCAAATGCCTAATTATTACAAAATTTAAAAAAAAATCGGCTCCAAAACACTTATGGATTGCTCGAATCGCCTTGAACCGGGACTGAACCTCTCGAACCGAACCTCCAATGCTCAAAACTGTGTTGAACCGGGAAAAAATCATTGAATACCATCAAGCATCGAGTATGCCATTGATCATCAAGTATGCCCTCGAGTACCATCGTGCATCGAGTATTTCATTAAATGCTATCAAGTATGCCATCGAGTACCATCGAGTATCACATCATGCATCAATTATTTCAAAAAATACCATTGAGTATGAGCATCGAGTACCATCAAGTATGGTCATCATGCATCAAGTATTTCACCAAATACCATTGAGTTGCTCATCGAATATGGCATCGTGCATCGAGTTTTGGAGCATTGAGCATCGAGTATTGGACAGTGGTTGAAAATCCAGTTTCTGCTGCTCGACCTTCTTCACATCTTTCTTCAATTACAACCTATTTTCAACTCCAATCGAGTTACAGACACTTAAACACACATTAAGGCTCACCAAACAAGAACCAATTACAAGAATTACAATATAATTGAAGAGAAAACAATACCAAAACTCAGAAAAACCATACCAGTTCGTCATTTTCATTCAACTTATGAAAAAACCCACCAAGCCAAAGTTAAACCGAATTGAATGCCTAAATTATGCTTTCATACCAATTGTTGGATCTAGAAACCAAGCAACAGAAGCAAAACAGGATCATAAGCATTTTAATTCATTTATTTTGGCTTCAAACTCAACATGCTCATAAACTAAAAACAGGGTTTCAACTTTAACCTTTGAAGTACCTTTGAATCACGAACTCCACCTGCAATCCTCCCTTCCTTTGGATGTGAACCACCACAAGGTCTTTTCTACTATTCTCTTGGAGCCTTAGATTGAGTTGTGGGACTCAAAACAAGCTTGAATTATGGAATAAAGGAGAAGAGGTCACTGGTTTGCTTTGGTTGAAGACCTTCTTCAACCTCTGAAAATTCTCAGCAATTTTTAGTGATTTGCATGTCGTTTCCACTCAGACCTTCTAAGCTTTATTGCATGAAGATCATGAAAACTGAATCACTACATGAATCATAGCTAATGGTTGACTAATTAAGTTGAAGAAAAGTGGAATTATGTGTGAGCTACTACAATTTGAAAGTGGAAAAGTCCCACTTTTTTCATTTCTAATTTTCTTCTTTTATCTTGATTTCTAAAATAAAAAATTCATTTCAATTAAAAATTTGAAATTTTATTAATTTTACAAAATTAGTTCAATAATTAATTTTCAAATGAAATTATTAAATTAGTTTAACAATTTTATTAATTTTATCAATTTAATATTAAATATTAAATTGATTTATCACCAATTCTATTACCATGAATCCTTATTCATGAATTTAATATTTGAATCATATTTAAATATTAATTGATTCTCAAATTTTGTTTCATTCCAAAACTAAACGTGTATATAATTACTAATTCTCTTAACCCTAATTTGAACGTTTCAAATTAACTTATCACACTACTCTTAGGCTAATCCGTTTGTGAGCTAGTAGGAAGACTTAGAGGACCTACAAATTATGGGCTTCAATGATCCGAGATTAATCAGCTAAACTCTTTACACCAAATTAACCCTCATTCGTTAACTACTGGGTCACTCCACTAAAGCCCATAGTTTCACTCCCTTCACTGTAGATATATTGTGTCCACTCGATATAACCATGATTAGTAAGTTAAGCCTTCACAGGTTGTTCATAATAACGGTTGGGTCAAAAGGCTTTTTACCCCCGAGATTACCTCTTGTTCCTTAAGTCCCATTGATCCTCTAATTAACAACTGGATTTGGATCTGTTCATCAAATTGAGTCCCTCTCAAGACCTAGAGTCAACACTTAAGGGAACAACCTCTTTACTATCCCTAAAAGCAAGTAGGAACGAATTCCATCTTGCACCCTATGTCCCCAGTTATCTACTCGATCTTACCCTGAAATGGGAGGCTTATTGAGCCGACACTGTTGAGTCAACCTCACCTATGCAAATCTAAGGATAATCCCGAATAAATAGTTGTTCATAGTTAGCTCAGGATTAAGGTCAAGTTACCTAGGTCATTGTTGTGAAATAGTCAATCTTAAACAGTGAACAATGTTATAAAGTAAGAGTGACTTATTTCATACTCCGATCTTGTACAAACTCATTGCACAGGACGCCCCCACTCCTCATGTTATCACATGTACAAATTAGGATCACTTTTTCTGTAGTACTTTACAACTCCTTGTAACAACTACAGAATGGGTCGCATCCAATAGTGTTACCAGAATATGGCATCCAACCTTATTCATATACTATAAACCATTTTGACTATTTACTCGATGTCTCCACATAAAGTTGAAGTACTCATATCATAGTCATGGATCTTTTAGTTTATTGGATTTATTTCTAAAATGAAATAAGCAATTCATATATTCAATAACAACTTATTGAATTATCATAATAAGTTTATTGTTTACAAACCACAAGTTTTAGGACATAAAACCTAACATATAAATTGCTAGTTTCCAACGGTTAGTTTCCAACAACTATAGACAACTAGTTTTCAATGGTCATAAATGGTTAGTTTTTCAACTTTTGAGTTTGATCTGGGCCTTGGCCTAAAGTCATTTCCAACAATCCCCCCCACAAATGACTAGTATAACAAATTAACAAGAGAAAAAACTTAAAACCCTTGAAAACTTAAAGTTTTTTAGCAAAGATAGGAGAACAAACTCAAGCATTTATATATTACAATTTGAATTGATACATAGTGAAGTAGGACAATAATTTTATTAGAGAAAGTGAATTACCTCTTGAACTTTCAATAACTACTGTTGAGACCCCCACAACGCGTTTTACTCCTTAAATTTTCAACGATTCTGTGATAAAAGCGTGTTATTTAAGGCCATGGACATAGAATTCGGGTTAATGTGAAAAATCTAGAAAAAGACCCTTAATCTTTTCCACAGAAAGTGGCGACACCTTCACAATCATGTTAATTGCTTCATCAAGTCTATTACAATAGACCACTCAAAGACTGAGTTATGAAGACTTCACGTCTAGTCCATATCAAGACCAATTTCATTAAGTCTTTCAAAGACAAACCACTAAAAAACTGAGCTATGATGATTTTACAATTATCCATCAAGTTCATACCAGGACTACCCAAAGGAAAGGCTATGAAAATTTTAAAGGCTTTAGTTCTATCCATCAAGTCTGTACGAGGACCTTCTACATGAAGGACTATAGACGATCAAGTCTATCGCAATAGACCACCCAGATAAAGGACTATGGACCATCAAGTCTATTGCAATAGACCACCCAGATGAAGGGTTACGGACCAGTATAATGATTTGAGTCCTATACTTGTCGAAAATTCTAGAATTACTCTTTTTGTTAGGCCTTTAGTGAAAGGATCTGCAAAATTCCTCTCAAATCTTACTATGAAATAATCCTCCTTTCAGTAGTTATTTCACAGCTCCATGCTTGAGGCGTATATGCCTTATCTTGCCATCATATACACTATTCTTGGAAATTCCTATGGCAGCCTATGAATCACAATACAAAGAGATTGGTACTAATGTCTCCCCCTAATGGTACATCTCCCAGTAGACATCTAAGCCATTCATACAGATGTCCCTCATAATGATGCATCTCCCATTAGACTTCTAAACCACTCAACCTCTTGTCATGCTAATTCTAGAGTAATAACTTCATACTCCATGGTGAACCTTGCTATACAAGTCTATTTGGCATACTTCTATGAAATAACTCCTCTACCCAATAAGAACATATTTACTAGTAAAGCTTACTTCGTCATTTTAAGATACCCAATTTGCATACATTACCTTTGTAGTATGGTAGGAAAATATTGAAATGCAAACAATAATCTATTGTACCATTAAGTTACCTTAATAAACAACGAAGAGCAATAAAATGATATTTAACCATAGGTCTATTATAGTTCATAAAAATATAACACTTCCTATAATCTTTGCATATCCAAATCGAGAAACACTATCTTCCTTATTTTTCTTAAGATTCATACTAGCATCATAAAATGTTCCTATAGGAGCATCATCATAACATTCAAATCTCATTTTTTTAATGTGTAATTGATATAAAGAAAATCCATTTTCAGTTTTCCTTATCTTAACACCTCACATCATCCTCACTTAAATATTTCATTTCAAATTGTTAGGACATAAATAACTTAGTATTATTACTTACATCTATGTTTGTATCAAAGATCAGTATACCATCAACATAAATCACACAATTAACTCAAATCAACTTGAGTAAGCGCACGTATCAAAGGATATTAACAAATATTCACATAATCAACTCAAACAACTTGAGTAAATACTTCTTTACATCCATACGATGTATTATACTAATGTTGTTAAGGGTTTATAATAGTTATTTCAAATATTGTAGTCATATAAGAATATGGATCAAAATATTTGAAGATTCATTTAAATTTAACTAGTTTGTTTCCTTTCAAAAATTGAAGATCCATGTGTAATTCATAATGTCTCTTCAAATGTTGCTAAATTATATAACAACCATAAATCATCAATCTTCATTTTCTCTTTCAAGATCCTAGACATACTCATTAAAGATTTCAATCAATTGAAATTATATATATGTACACCTATGTACTCATGATCATATCTATCCAATGTGGGACTTTGGTCGTATTCCCAACAATCCTCCCCTTGAAAAAAGGACCAATCGAGCCTCCTCTGAAATAGTCTTCCATCCATCTAACTTTTATCTATATTAACTTCTTTTCACCAGAGCATATTGTCTATCTGATATAGTTCAATTATGGATTACACCACAAATTCTTTCGAGGTTCCACTATATCTTTGTTCAACACTTAAGAATTATATCAACATGACTAAACTAGGGACACGACTCTAACACCACTTATTAAGGATAACAACTCTCCAAACATCTTCATAATAGTATGATATTGTATCTACTTTGGACATAAGTCCTCGTGGCTTTGCTTTTGGATTTGACCCCAAAAAGTCTCATACGTACAAAGATAGTTGTTATCATTTATATACGCATGAAAAATCCTTATAAAATATCAACATATTTTACAGCTTAGACAATATCTCAAATTACTATCAATTTTTACAAGCTTCCACATAAAATTGATGGAATTTACATATTTTCATACTATAAGAAAGCTTGGTGATAGTCCAAATAATGTTATAGAGCCAAACTCAATTTAAAAGTAATAATAATACTTTTAAAATTCATGAAATTTAATGGCCAAATATAACAATTTAATCATGCATAAACTTTTGTCAAATATAATACACATGGAATGTTATTTCCATTCATGGTAACATGTTAATTAGACTTGCTCAAGTAGCTGTAGCATCCCATTTAGGATATGAAAAGCAATACAATAACAACAATAAGATTATTTACTTATTACACTTGTCATGAGATGATTTGCTAATTACGAAATATTCAAATATATATTGGATATCATGCTCAAATATAGCAATTAAATGAAATTCTCAAATTCTCATACCTTATATAAAAATTTGAAATATATATCATTGAGATTAAGAATATATTCGATGATTTTGGATTTTAATCAAGATTTTAATCAAATCATGAAAATCTCACTACCATCATCATCCAAATTGACAATAATTTGAAATTTAAAAATTGGATGCGATCCGAAAGTCTTCACCATAAAGGTATCATACTTAATGATTAACAACTATTAGACCCACACAATAGATTTTCTGTAGTGTTGCAATACCTACATTTCCCAAAAAGAGAAGCATGTCTAGCACAAAAGTTAATCAGTCCACTAATTTACTCAACATAAAGTGAAAATTTAATATGTTGCGTTCTCTCCAAAATTCTAAAATCATGTCTTCAGTTCGATGACGGACGACTTAGTCAACACACCATTTCAAAAATAAGTATAGAATGAAATTCATTTATAAGGATTAACAAAATTATGATCACATTCTAGTTCTGAAAGATTCATTCTAAAACATTAAGATTCGAAAAATAACCAAAGCACACCCATTAATCATGTTCAAGCTAAACTAAAGACAATAATGAAATATAGAGATTAGGAGTGGAAAAGCCTTCAATTAGTCGATGACATAAATGTATTCACAAAATAGAAAATACCATATGAAAAAAAAAATTGGTGGAACAAACCATCGATCAAGTTATTTTTAACATATATGAATCAAATCAAGAAGATATCACTATCATCAACATCTAAATTCACAGTAACGATCAACCACAAGACCCAATATCATCCTACAAAAACCACATATTCCAAAACTCTATCACAAACACATAAAACAATCAACATAATTCAATTTACTAATTTACTAATTACAAATGAAAATACAATATGTTGAATTATCTCACGAAATTTCTCAAATCATTTTCAAAATTATTTGGGTAATTATTTTCTTAAATTATTCCCCAAATATTTACTTTCCCTCTTTTACTTAATTTTTTTTTCAATTTGAAATGTTCTAATTTCAAATATCCCTGCAATCTAAAAACTAGAAATCAAAATATAAAATCTCTCAAAATTTCTTTCCAACATAATTTACTTCCATTTGGTGACTCGTGATTATACCTTTTGATGAATTAGGTTGTATCCCCTACTAGATCATCATTTTGATGGAACGAACAAATACGCAGTGGAAGGAAAAACATATCTAAAGTACTCTAATTAGTATAATTTCAAAGAATAAGCATGCAATCAAAACAAGTATAAAGGGATGGAAAAAATACAACTTTTGTAGACTTGAATCTTTTCCAAAATAGCTCCAATCCCCTCACGGACTGTTCATAAACCACCAACGAAATTCTCCAGCCTTAGAACGGGATGGTGGGATTCAGTGAGTGATTAATTGGAGAGAAAAAAGTTAAGTAATTGAGAGAAAATAATTATGAGATAATCAAGTAATCTCATAAATTTCAACTTTGGCCAAAAATTCTAAATAACATAAATCTCTTCCTTTTAAAGGTCATTTCATGCAAAACATGCAACTTTGAGTTTGATGAGAATTTGATACTAAAAAATCCATTAACTCAAAGTGGGATTAGTGGGGCAAGTGTCTTTAATTGAAGACAACATTTTGCAATGCAAATGTTGGCATTTTTCACTCGCAATTGTTCGATCTTTCCACTAACTTGGTCAAAGGTTAAAGTTGGATTCTCAAAGTTTAAAGTAAAAAATTTGACTTTTTGACTTTTAAAGTAAAAAATCAACAATTTGACTTTCATTGCATTTTTTACCTAGTCAACAATTTTGACTTTTAATGTAATTTTGACCAATTCCACTTAATTTCAAAATTAATTCTAATAATTAATTTTAAAATTAAATTAATATTAAATAATTAATTTATTTTAATATTAAATCCAACATTAATCCCAATTATTATGGATCCTTATTTATAATCTTGATATTTAAATCTTATTTAAATATCTCTTATTTTCTTTCTCTTTACGTTTAATTCACAATTAAACATTAGGTTAAATATATCGTATATATTTAATGCTTTGCTCCAAAAAATTGAATTTGAACTCTTCAAATTCCTTTATCACACTGTTCTATGGTTTAGTCTGATATGAGCTAGTAAGGGAACCTCATTGACCTACCGATCATAGGATCTAACAATTCGAGATTAACTGACTAAACTCTTTAACCTAATTAGCCGTCATTCGTTAACTACCAGGCCACTCCACTAAAGCTCAGTAGTTGCACTCCCCTCACTGTAGATATATTATGTCCACTTGATATAACAATGCTTAGTAAGTCAACCGTTCACAGGTTGTTCATAATAACGGCTGGGTCAAAAGTTGTTTTACCTCGAGATTACATCTTTCTCTTTAAATCCTACTGATCCTCTAATGAACAATTGGTTTGTGATCCAATCACTAAATCGAGTCCCTCTTGGGCCAATGAGAGGGTGGGGCCCCGTGTTTAAGACCCAGAGTCAACATTTAAGGGAACAACCTCTCTACTATCCCTAAAAGCGGGTAGGAGTGAATTTCGTCTTGCCCCCTATGTCCCCAACTATCTACCCAATCTTACCCTTGAAATAGGAGGCTTATTGAGCCGGCGCTGTTGAGCCAACCCTCGCCCATGCAAATCTAAGGATAATCCCGAATAAATAGAAGTTCATAGGTAGCTCAGGATTAAGGTTAAGTTACCTAGGTTATCGCTTTGAAATAGTCAGTCTTAAACAGTAAACAGTGTTAAAATGTAAGAGTGGCTTATTTCTTAGTCTAATCTTATGTAAACTCATTGCATGAGATACCTCCGCTCTTCATGTCGATACATGAACGAATCAGGATCACTTCATTTTTAGCACTTTACAACAAATTGTAACAACTACAGAGTGGGCTGCATCTGATAGTGTTACCAGAGTAAGGTACCCAGCCTTATTCATATACTATAGACCGTTTTTGCTATTTACTAAACTTGATCCACTCTTATGTATCTACATAAAAATCAAGTATTCATATAATAGCCATGAATATTTAGTTTATTAGATTTATTCTTCTTTCTAAAATAAAATGAGCAATTCGTACATTCAATAACAACTTTATTGAATAAAACTTTAATAACATCTTTATTGATAACAAAATAAGTTTATTGTTTACAAACCACAAGTTTTAGGACATAAAACCAAATAAACTCCCACTTGGACTAGAACTCCAGTGGTAACACATGTATTCACAAAATGTTGAGTTGTTTGAGTTTTAGAGAGAAATTCAATAAACTAAGGCATCACATACACATGGTTTGTCTTCACTAGGCATCATATATCCATGGATTTTTCTCCCACTTACCCTAGATTATAGAACTTGTAGACCTAGGCTCACTAGGTGACCCTCAAACACTTTAGCCGTGAGGACCTTTGTAAACTCATCAGCATATAACAGATTTTTAACTTCAAATATAGAAATGCATCTTATATCCTCAACTTCTTGAGGTGATTCTCGATGCCATCATAAAAAATAAATGACATGAGTTTCTGGTAAACCCATGTTATGGTCTGACTGTCACACAACCCTCCCACTACATGGAACTCTCAACTCCTGAAAAAGATGCAACTTACTAGTTCTAACAACTCTTGCTATAGAACCAGCTAAATCAACAACACTTGTTGATTTTCTGTAACTTCTATGGAAACCTTATCGCAATACTAGCTTATCACAGGTTGGATGATCTTTCATGTGATCTTCTTCAAGCAAAACAGCATTTGTAGATACAAATACTTTATTTTCTTTGAAGAAGTATTCAACTTTTGGGTAGCCTACAAATAGGCATACTTTTGAACGAACTTCCATTTACTTAGGGTTTTGCACCAACACATGTGTCGATCATCCCAAATTCTGAAATAATGTAAACAACTTTTACGTGTCATTAACAACTTTTACTACCTCTCCGTAACTCATACAAAATTTCAGACTTATTGGAAACTACGTTCAAACAATATATAGCAGTCTTTACTGTGTATCCCTAAAACTAATTAGATAACTGAGCATAACTCACTTATCAACTGAACCATGTCTAACAGGGTTCTGTTACTTCTTCTCGATACACCCTGCTGAGGTGCCAGATGTAGAGAGTTGTGACTGGATTCCATGTTCTTTCAAATAGTCCTGGAATCTAAGGTCTATATACTTTCCACCTCGATATGATCGAAGTGTCTTAAGTGTTGTACCTAATAAGTTCTTGACTTTAGTCTTATATACCTTGAACATTTCTAGTGATTTAGACTTATGATGAGTTTAGGTAAACATAATCATACTTTGAATAATCATCTGATGAAATATTCATACCCTCCTCATGCTTTGAAATCCATCGAATCATAGAGGTCTAAATGCACAAGTTCTAAGGGTTCTTTGGCTCTAAGATCAATTGTCTTCTATCTAGTTTAAAATACCACTTTTAACCGATCTCTTGATCTCATTGAGATTAATGTGGTCGAGACTTAAGTGCCAAAGATATGTACTTGAAGAAACCTTTTGTCTTTTATTTTGCGTTTCAGTTGTTTTAAATATCTCGATATTTAAAAAGGCCTATGCTTTGGTTGGTTTGAAAACATAAGTTGTTTTTCTAGTAGAACAAATAAAAATACTTCTTTTGCTAATGAACAATTCATTTATGTCAAAAGATACTTTTAAGTATTCTAACAAGAGATGATATAAGATTTATTTTCATTTCAAAAACAAAAAGTTTATTATCTACTATAATGAATCTATCTCCATATAACAACTTCAGAAACTCCCACTGATTTTGCTGAGATAACCTCTCATGTTCAAAACCCTGAGAGTTATGCTTTCCGTAAGCATTCTTTAGAAATCAATTTCCTTGTTTTGCTTTTTTGTCTTTCTTCTCCTCAAGGTACTTTGGGCATTTTTTTTTCCATTGTCGATCCCCGTTGCAGCGGAAACATTTTTCTTTATCTACAACTTTAGCATTGCATTTGTGGCCAGTGTTAATCTTTCCTTTCCCCTTAGCCTTTTTCATCAAAACACTATTTTTCTTAGAAGAAGAAGGGCCATACTTTGTCCTAGACGAAAATCCTCTATAGACCTTATTTATGGTGGCAACATTTACCTCTGCTTTCTATCCCTTAGATTTCAAGAGGGACTGATAAGTCTGAAGCTCATTGAGAAGAGTAGTTAAGTTATATTCTATCTTGTTCATCTTCGCATTTGTGCGAAACTGTAGGAAGCTCTTCAAAAGAGACTCTAGAATAAAACTGACCTGACTTTTCTCATCTATGACAGCTCCGTTTACTTCTGTCACATTAAAATGGACCATCATGTCCAGGACGTGTTCTCTAACAGAGGCCCCTACTTTCATACGGCAGTTATAAATAAAGGAACACTTATTCAAGGTTACCTACGAGCGGAATCGGATCTTTCCAATTCATTGTGACAAAATTTCCACATATACATTCAAACATACAGATATGCATTCACACCGCTAAATTACTGGCATGCTTAAAGGAACAATAAACAAGAGACCGAGAGATAACACCAGCTGAAGACTTTTCTTCACAGCAAATCTCGCTTTCATTGGAACGACAAGCAATCGTTCAACAACTCCCAATCATCTACCTCGAACAGTCTCCACACGAACAGAAGGAAATGGGGACGACACCACCATTCAAAGCCCTCAATATTCTCGGAGTGAGAATCCAAATGGTGGGCTTTGTTCAGATTTGGTAGAGGGGAGGAGGAAGGGAGATTATATACAACAATCAAGCAAGTGAGAGAAAGGTTCGTCTATCGTATAGACAAAAAGCTTGATCATTTTGGTGAAGTATACGATCATGTAGGAAAAGGTAAGTGATCATCTAAACAATCGGGTAGGAAAAGCTAAGCAATTGTCTATATGATTTTTTGGTAAATATCGGGCGTTAAACGACCGCTTAGAAAAAAAGGTAAGCGATCGTTTAGTAAATAGCGTGCACGGGTGTAAGTTTTAAGTGATCGCTCAGCACTATGGTATAGGTAAGTGATCGTTCAACACTATCATATAGCCTTTGATTTTTACTAAGTGATGACACACTTCAACACTATGTTGTGCATCTAATGCTTAATACACCGTGAGCTATTGAAGCGTCTCAAAGTGATTCTTCCTCTTACTCATCCGTTATGAAAACATAAGAGACGCCGACCAATTATCCCATAACCGTCCAATTAATAGAGAATAAATATAATCACATTATATTCATAACCTATGGATTAATATTATATATTAACCATAGTATTTTTCCTCCATTAGATATAAATCATATTTATATCCAATTTCAAACAAATTAATGTATCTCATACATAAAATTAATTATATCATATATAATTAACTAGTTCAATTATATCATATATAATCAACTCCCTCTTGTCAATTTGAACATTTCAAACTGACCAAAAATTGATTCTCAACTTTTATCCAAGCTACCAAGGGGACCTTATGGACCTACGGCTCGAAGCTCTAACGATACGTGAATAACTGACTAAACTCTTTAGCCACGATATCCACCATCCATTAACTGCCAGGCATTCCACTAAAAATCGACAACTAAACACTTCTTACCATAGATATATTTCTATGTCCATTGGATATAACCAATTATTAGTACGATGACCCTTCACAGATGCTCGTAAGTACAGTTGGGCCAATTTACCGTTTTTCCCTTGTAGTTACATCTTACTCATTAAATACCACTGATCCCTCTAATGAAAAGTACAACATAGTCCTACTATGTGTGAACACCTCTCGGTCTATGAGAAGGTGTGTGGCACCACATCGTTCAAGCTCCGAGATCAGCCCTTAAGGGAACAATCTATCTACTTACCCTTACTTCAGAAAAGAAGTGAACTTTATCTTGTGAGCTGAGTTCCCAACTCCCAAATCAGAACAATCCCCAAAGTGGTAGTTTTAAATCGGTGCACTGGCCACTCGCACCTATGCAAATCAAAGGATCACCCTCAATGGCAGGAGTTCCCAACTCACTCAGGATTGAGGTCATGTTACCTATGGTCATCCTAGTGAAGTGAAGTCTCTGTCATGAACGGAGATATATGACGAAACGTTAATACTTCAAGGTCAGGTCTTATACAAACTCTTTGTATAGGATGCCCCTGCTCGCATGTCCCCTACACGAATGATCAGGATAAGACCATTTGTGATAAGTCACAACACATGTAAGTATTCCACAAAGCGGGTCGCGTCCGTAGTGTTACCAGGATAAGGTTTCCCTCCTATATCCATATAATACAAACCATTTTTTTGTTGTCACTTGAGACATGATCCACTTATATGTCACTACATACATGCTTAAGTTACATAAAGACAACCAGGGATATTAAGTGTATTGTTTTGTGGTAAAATAAAAAAACATCTAAATGTGCATAGTCAAGAAGTGAAGTAAATATCATATATATTATACATCACAAGTATTTGTACAAAATTGTTTACAAACTATAGGACATGAGACTTCAGGGCAAAAACCCAAACAATCTGCCATTTGTCCTAAAGCGAAGTGGGGTGTACAAAACAAGTACAAAACAATAAACTAGGGCATAACAACCCAATACAATAAAATCTCCCACTTGCCCTAGTCCAGCCACGGGCAGTCCCGTAGACCCATGCTCTGAAGGTGACCCTCAAACTCTGTAGCCATGAGATCCTTCGTAAATGGATCAGCAACATTTTTCTCCGAGGTGATCTTTGTGACGATCTCGTCCTCTCGATTCACTATCTCACGGATAAGATGATACTTCCGCTCTATGTGTTTACCGCGACTGTGACTCCTGGGCTCCTTGGAGTTTGCCACGGCACCACTATTGTCACAATAGAGGGTGATGGGCCTAGACATATCTAGAACAAATTCCAGCTTTGTCAAGAACTTCCGGAGCTAGATGGCCTCTTTAGCAACTTGATAAACAGCTACATACTCGGCCTCCATCGTGGAGTCGACAATGCACCCCTACTTAATGCTATGCCACACTACAGCTCCTCGTTAAGAGTAAAATCTAACCTTGAAGTGGACTTTCGAGAGTCCTTACCAGTCTAAAAATCAGAATCCATGTATCCAATAAGGATCAAATCCCTAGACCTATACACGAGTATGTAGTCCCTCATTCTCCAAAGATACTTGAGAATGTTCTTAACTACGGTCCAGTGATCCTGGCATGGGTTAGACTGATACCTACTGACTATTCCCACAGCATAGAAGATGTCTGGCCTAGTGTAGAGCATCACATACATCAAACTGCTAACGACAGATGCATATGGGACCCGTCTCATCTCCTAAACCTCTTGAGGCGTCTTAAGACACATGTCCTTAAACAAAGTGACTCCATGCCTGAATGGTAATACGCCCCTTTTGGAGTCCTGCATCGAGTACTTGAGCAAGATCTTGTCGATATACAATGCTTGAGACAACGCTAGCACTTTGTTCTGACGATCCCGAAAGATCTGTATACCCATAAAAAATGAGCCTTTCCCAAATATTTCATTTGGAATTGGGTCGTTAGCTAGTTCTTACATGCGGTCAATAGACCTACATCATTCCTAATGAGTAGTATATCATCTACATACAACACTAAGAAAGCTACTAAATTGTTGACTATCTTCTTGTTCCAAGATCGAGACGCCTGCTTTGATCGCATACGATTTGATCGCAGTATCAAACCGAATGTTCCAAGATCGAGACGCCTGCTTCAGCTAATAAATGGACCGATTTAGTTTTCAAATTTTTTGCTCTTGATCTGGGGCAATGAATCCTTCGGGTTGCACCATGTAAATGGTCTCCACAAGATTTCCATTCACAAAAGTTGTCTTGACATCCATTTGCCAGATCTCATAGTTATAATAAGTGGCAATGGACAGGAGGATACAAATCAACTTTAACATAGCAACAGGTGAGAAAGTCTCCTCATAGTCATCTCTCTCCACCTGGGTATAACCCTTTGCCACAAGTCGAGCCTTGAAGGTTTGTACCTTCCCATCAATACCTCGTTTGCACTTGTAGATCCATTTACAACCTATAGGTCTTACCTCATCAGGTTGATCTACAAGATCCCATACTAAGTTGAAGTACATCAACTCCATCTCGAGATTCATGGCTTTGACCCATTCATCCTGGTCAACATCCTCCATTGCCTTTTGATAAGACAATGGATCCTCAACGTCGCCATCTGCCACCATAGATAGGATTTTCGTAAAACTCAGATAGTAATCAGGCGGGTTCGTAACCTTCTCATTGCATCGAGCCTTCGAGGGGATAGCTATGGTTAACGACTAGCTAATGCCGCCCTGAAGATGATAAATAGGTGCAACATAGGAATCTCATAGTTCAAACTAATGGAAGATACCACATGACACGTTGACACAAATCCTTCACCCACTTAATATGAATTACTTTCCCTATTCACTTTGCTATTGACCCATGCAAACACTTTCCGAATGGAGGTCACTCCCAAGGTGACACGAAATGTTACATGGATCTCACGGTGCGAACTCTTACGGACGTGATTTTGGGGATGATGCCCTAAACTTTCGTTGGGTCTTGTAGTTTGTAAACATTGTATTGAACAAACGCTTATGATGTAATAATATTTGATATTTTCTTCACTATTGTCTATGAAACATGAGATGTTTAATTGCTTTACCATAAACCAATAAACTAAGATCTCTTGTTTTCATTGTAACTTAAGTATGTATGTAGTGACATACAGGTGGATCACGTCTTAAGTGATAACCAAAATGGTCTGTAGTATATGGATATAGGAGGGAAACCCTATCCTAGTGACACTACGGATGCGGCCCGCTTTGTAGATTGTTATAAGTGTTTGTGACATGCTATAGATGGTCTGATCCTGATTATTCATGTGAAGACATGCGAGTGGGGGCGTCCTATACAAAGAAGTTTGTATAAGACCGGACCACGAAGTGTTATAGTCTCGTTATATAATGCCATTTATGACAGAGATTTCACTTCACTACGATTACCATAGGCAACATGACCTCAATGCTGAGTGAGTTGAGAACTCCTACCTTTGAGGGCGGTCCTTTGATTTGCATGGGTACGAGTGGCCAGATTGCCGACTCAAACCTACCACTTTGGGGATTCATCTGATTTGGGAGCTGAGAACTCAACTACACAAAATGGAATTCACTTCTTTCCCGAAGCAGAGGTAAGTAGATAGATTGCTCCCTTAAGGACTGATTCCGGGGCTTGAACAAAGTGGCATAACACACCTTCTCATGGCCCGAGACGTGTTCACACATAGTAGGACTATGTTGTATTGTTCATTAGAGGGATCAATGGTACTTAAGAAGTTAGATGTATCTACAAGGGAAAAACGGTAAATTGGTCCAACTGTACTTACGAGCATATGTGAAGGGTTATTGTACTATTGAGTGGTTATATCCGATGGACACAGAAATATATCTATGGTGAGAAGAGTGCAGATATCAGTCTTTAGTGGAGTGCCTGGCAGTTAACGGATGGTGGATCTTATGGCTAAAGAGTTTAGTCAACTATTCACGTACCGTTGGAGCTTCAAGCCACAGGTCCATATGGTCCCCTTGGTAGCTCAATGGATTGAAGTTAAGAATCAGTTTCTGGGTCAGTTTGAAGTGTTCAGATTGATAAGAAGGAGGTCGATTATATATGATATGCTTAAACTGGTCAATTATATATGATATAGTTGATACGATGTATTAGATACATTAATGGGAGGAAAAGGATATAAATATGATTTATATCAAGTAAAGGAGAAAAGAACTATGATTTAAATATTGCATATGATGTGATATTAAAACTATAGGTTATAAATATAATATGATAAGTTAGTTATTATATTTATTTATAATTAAACAATTATGAGATAATTGTTGGTGGTTTTCTCCTTAACCGTGCATGAAAGTGGGAGGTTGTATTCAATTTTCATAACTAAAGGATAAAATGAAAATATTTTTCATTTTGCAAGGATCAGATAATCGCTTCAAAAAGTTGTACACTGCCCATCGTTTAGCTAACCAAAGCCTACATAATAGCTCAAGTTTTCCTAAATGATCGTGTACACGCGCAGTCGACCTAAACGATCATATAGCTTTTACTAAACGATCGCACACGAGAGCAAGATTCCCTAAACGATCATCTAAATTGTAACACCCTGCACATTTTTTTTAGTTATAATGTAATTCCAGTAACTTTATTATTTGGAATTTCAGTAATTATTATTAGTTGAAGGGCATTTTTGGAATTTTGGACTTCAAGTGTAACTGTGGGAATTTAGTTGTTGGTGTGAAATTATTTAATTTGAAATTCAATTTGAAAATTAATGGCAGGAATTAATTTTATTTTGAAACGGAAAGGAATTAAATGTAATGGAATTTAATAGGATAAAACGGAAAGGAATTAAATGTAATTATAAAAAGTCAAACCCCACCTCCCATCTGTTTGTTTTCTCCTTCCAATGAACAACGGCAATGCCTACGATCTCCAACCAATGTCCTCTGACGCCGCAACATACAATTTCAATGGCCACAACGCTTGCGACTTCTAGCAACTTTAATTGTTCCATTGGGCAAGGAAGAGGTTGAGCTTCTAATTTCTAAAGTTTGCGATTAGAGGTAAGTAATCTTACTACTGAAACTGCCCACGGGCCAAGCATTAGATGTATGCTAGCATGATAAATGAATGATATGGCAGAATGACAGCATGATGGACTGATAGTATAGTATGACCAATGTATGTTCTGGTATGAGATTTGAAAGATTTATTTGTGCACATAGACACTTGAATGCTAGCATGATATGGTATGTGATTCCATATGGTTGTTTTGATCTGTTGATGTTGAAGATTGTAAGACTAGTTACAAGGATAATTTTGACTGTTCTGAGATTTAATGGACTGTTTAGAAAAGATATATGAGCATGTGATAATATGACTGAAGCATGTTAATGTATGAGCATGATTTAGAATTTTATGAAATATATTAAAAGGACGATTGGGCATGACCTTAAATTATAAGTTAAGCGACACTACTACGAAAATGTCTTAAAGTTAGATGAAAGTTAGAGCATTTTGTGGATGTGCTTATTGATGTGATTTATTATGAAAGTTTGTAAACTATATGATGTATTATGAAATTTCAAATGTTTGATTGTTTACATGAGTTAGTGCATGAAAGTGATGTACTAGAGTAGATTCATTAATACTAGATTAATTACGTATGTTAAGGTTAATTAACATGATCAAGACCTTGATCAGGAGATTTTAGAGAATTCATGATTATGTGAACGTTATATGTAATATGAAGTTAGATGCAATATCTTTTTCTTTCCAGACTATGTGACTTCATGAAAGTGATGTATGTCCAAGGGCGCTAGTACATGAAAGAGATGTACTAGGGCTGGTGTATATGAAAGTGATACATACCTAGAGGGTACTAGGGTGTACGAAAGAGGTACATACTCAGTGGGTTATGTGTATACAAAAGAGGTGTATACATAACCATGTGTATGAAAGAGGTACACATCCTACATTTATAGAGAGGATCTGGGGTGTGCGAAAGAGGTACATACTCAGTGAGTTATGTGTATATAAAAGAGGTGTATACGTAACCATGTGTACGAAAGAGGTACGCATCCCTACATTTATAGAGAGGATCTAGAGTGTACGAAAGAGGTACATACTCAGTGGGTTATATGTATACGAAAGAGGTGTATACATATCCATGTGTACGAAAGAGGTACACATTCAATGGGTTATATGTATACTAAAGAGATGTATACGTAACCATGTGTACGAAAGAGGTACACATTAAGTGGGATTGTGTGTACACGAAAGAGGTGTATGCATAACCATGCGTATGTAAGAGATTGTATTTCTTTCGAGATTCACCAGAGGTTGTGAGTCCTACGGGACTTACTAGAGATAGTGGGCATACTTAATTATAGTAGGATAGAAATAAGTTTTTCATGTATGTATGTGTTCCATGAGGACTAGAGCAGTTTATATGTTCCAATCGAGGTAGGCATCTAGAGGACATAGATGCCTAGCCTGACCCCAGTAGTGGGATTACTTACTGAGTATTTTATAATCACCCTTTCTCATGTTTATGTTTCAGGTAAGAGTAGGGACATGCCGGCGAATGAAAAGCAAAATTTGTGAACGAGCCACTGGGACCAGTTTTATGCTTTCGCTCATGAGATTTAAAGTTCTTTTCATGTTCTTCTTAACTTTTAGTTTTGATGCTTAAAACTTACTTTTAAGAATTTTTTTTCAGACTTATTATTGTCCTTTATGATTTATGGGTACCCTACTATTGTTTTAGTATTTGAATTTAATGAAAGTCTTTTGAACTTACCTTATTTAATTAGCATTTATTTCGCCATAGCCAAGTGTTGTTTTGAGTTCCATGCATGCATGTATTTAGCAATGGCCTAACTTAAGTCCTAGGGGGTCGGGTCGTTACAGTTGGGCATGTAACGACCCGAGTTCAAGAGGGGTACATGAATGAACCGATATCACATCCGAATGAGAGGTATCTTGAGGACATGAAAGTATGGTTAAGAAACGCTTAAAAGAATTAAAAAGTTACTACCTATACCAACAAGGTGCACCTTCTTTTTCGGTGGCTCAATCGTAAGAACTTCAAAGTTAAGCGTGCTTAGCTTGGAGAAATCCTATGTTAGGTGATCTCCTGTCAATTTTCCTAGGATGCATGTGAGTGAGTCACTGAGTAGTGGTGTCTTACTTCCTAATGATGTGTATTTATTATTAAAAGCATGCTGTAATTTTCTTCCACTCATAGGTACTCTTTGATAAGAGTTCCTTCAATTTGTATCAGAGCCAGGTTCTGATATTCCAAATCCATTGTTGTATAGAAAAGCATTTACATTCTTGGTGGGTGAATCATGTCTACATTCTATTTAAGTTTTAAATAGTTTTGTGGATGTGGATTAATGGAGTTTTCTGGGATGATTGCCTTTTGTTATTTAATTCTTTTACATTAAAATTTAATTTTAAGGGCTTCTATGTTTTTTTGGCATAATAACTTGCTATCGAGTCTATAATTCAAAGAGTTTGAGTCACTGTGAGTCGTTCGTGATGAGGCTTCAAGGCAAGGTGTTCCACTGTACTTCAAGAAAGAAGACGACCAAGCATTGGTCAAGTCGTGTAAATGATAGGGTAAGCGATCGTTGAGTATGAGATACTCGGCAGCAAGGTGGACGCGCACATACTAAACGACCGTGTAGCTCAGCAAGCTTCATCGCTTAGTTAAAGACTACACGATCATAGAGTAAATTGTCACTTAAGCGCTTGCTCTATGATCGTCTAGACGATCGTGCTTCACAGCAACGTCGTTGTCTACACGATCATTTAGACTTGCATGTTTGAATTTGGTGCAGTAAACGATCGAATGCCTCATGCTTCATCTCATTGTAAATAGTACTCGATTGTAGCTAAACGATCGTGGATACTTGGCATGTTTACGAAACGATCAGGGAGGCCTTGCCCGAGCAGTCCAAGACCTGGTTCGACTGTGAACCAGTTTGCTCGATGGAGTTAATGTAATAGATAGAATTTTATTTCCAATTTTGAGGCTAAATCATCCCGGTCCATTAGTCTTTGGTGAATGTACATAGGATGTATGTTTGATTCTATGTCATATGGTATGCCATATAGTTGAAATCCCACCTTAGGTTATGCATTGGTCATGCATCATCTCTATATTGTAAGAGTTATGATTAAAGTTTGCATGATCTAAATTACATAAAAGCATGCTCATGCATCATATAATATAAGAGTTATATTTATGCATGCATTAAGCATAGACATGCATCATCTTTATATTATAGGTGTTATAGTATAAGAGTGTATGGAAGATGTTTGCTTAGTTCATTACAAGTATATAAGAGTTATATATAGTAATGAATGAACATTACATGAAGCATGACACATAGGTTAAATTTATAAGTGTTATAAATACTTAGTTGTGCATGGCAATATGTATGGGTTTTGGTTGTTTCTTTTATAAGAGTTATAAGAGAAATTAGAACTAAAGTCAATAAGAAAGACATACATGTGAACTTAGGCTTGAATCATGATTTTAAAAGAGTTTTAAAACTTGGTGGAGATAGACCTAAGATCACGGTTCTAATAAGATTAGCAACCTGAGGTTTAATCTTTTAATCAGTTTAATAGGATTAAATTGACTAATAAAAGATTAAAAGTGTAGCAAATCTATCTATAAGGGATCTTTTTGAAGGAACTCTTAAACAAGAGTATCCATGAGCGGATGCGGATCTTTCCAATTTCATCGTGACAAAATTACCAGACATACATTCTAACAAACAGATATGCATTGTAACATTAATTATAGGCATGCTTTAACAATTACAATACAAAAGATTAAGTAAACGTACCAGTTGAAGACAATCTTCACTCGAACTCAGTCCAACGGAAGCGAACTTCTCTACGTTTCTTATCGCTCAGCAAACAGTCGCCTAACAGCACCACGGTCGTCTACACGATCGGCAGCGCATGAACCAACAGCAACCGNCGCATGAACCAACAGCAACCGGGGACGACACCACCACTCGAAGCCCTCGGTATTCTTGGAGTGAGAATCCAAAGGGTAGACTTTGATGGAATTGGTGGAGGGAGGAGGAAAAATGATCGTGTACTACGAACAAACAAGTGGGAGATAATAGATGACTATCGTATAGTCGGGTGCTTGTTGTTTAGGAAAAGGTACACGATCGTGTAGGTTTTACTAAGCGATCGTCTAGCAAATGTTAAGCGATCATTTAGGTCTGCTCAGCGCGCTAAGCGATTGTTTAGAAAAGGTAAGTGATCATTTAAAAATCGTGTACGATCGTTTAGTCCGCGGGTGTGCAATCTTTTAGGACAATCGGCACTATCGCATAGGTTCTCAACGTTAAGTGATCGTATGGATTCACACTGTGAGCGATTTTTCTTGCATATCTAACAAAATGAAAAAAAAAATTCATTTTATTCTTCAGTTACAAGAATCGAATTCGATTTTCCCACGTTTGTACGATTTCGAAGAAATTCTCGGCCAGTTATCTCATAATTGCCTTATTAATTAATTAATGAATATAATCATAATATATTCTTAACCTATAGTTTGATATCATATATCTACTATAGTAATTTCTCCTCTACTTGATATAAATTATATTTATATCCAATTTCCTAAAAATAATGTATCTTATATATTTAGTTAATTATATCATATATAATTAACCAGTTCAATTATATCATATATAATCGAACTCCTTCTTGTCAAGTTGAATATTTAACTGACTCAAAAACTGAATCTCAACTTTATCCAAACTACCAAGGGGACTTTATGGACCAATGGCTCGAAGCTCCAACGGTAAGTGAATAGCTGACTAAACTCTTTAGCCACGAGATCCACCATTCATTAACTACTAGGCATTCCACTAAAGACCAACAACTGAACTCTTCTTACCACAAATATATTTTTGTGTCCATCGGATATAACCACTAATGAGTACGATGACCCTTCACAGATACTCATAAGTACAGTTAGACCAATTTACCGTTTTGCACCTATAGTTACATCTCACTCCTTAAGTACCACTGATTCCTCTAATGAGCAATACAACATAGTTCAACTATGTGTGAACACCTCTAGGGCCAAGAGAAGGTGTATGGCGCCACATTGTCCAAGCCCTAGAATCAGTCCTTAAGGGAGTTATCTATCTACTTATCCCTACTTTGGGGAAGGAGTGAATTCCATCTTGTGTTGAAATATTCATACCCACCTTAAGCTCTAACATTCATCGGACCATAAAGGTCTGAATGTACAAGCTTCAAGGCTTCCTTGGCTATGTAACCTTTTACAGTAAAAGGTTTTTTGGTCATTTTACCTTCGAGGTGTGATTCACAAACCGACAAGGAGTTTTCTTATAAACTCTTTAGAAGTCTACTTTTCACCAACTTCTCAATCCTATTGAGGTTGATGTGACCTAACCTCAGATGCCAAAGATGAGCATTTTCCTTAGAAGAAACCTTTGGTCTTTTAGCCGTTGTTGTCGTACTGAACATTTCAGTGTTAAACAAGGCTTTTATGACTAACGGCCTTAGTACATATAAGTTATTTTCCATTGAACCATAACTAATCTCCATTCCATTCTTGAAAATAAATACTTTATTCTTTTAAAATGAGACGATATAGCCTTGTTCAATGAGACAAGAAACCGAGATTAAGGTTCTCTTAATATGAGGAACTACAAAAACATTTCTAGTAATAGATAACATTTCTTGTCAACAAATAACTTCAACCTGCCTACAGCAACAGCTGAAACAACTCACCAGTACTGACTCGAAGAGTCATCTCCCCTTGTGGCAACGTTTGCCAGGAACTAAATCCTTGGTAAAAGGAACTGACATTATTGGTAGCACCTAAATCTAGGATCCAGGCAGAATCATCATTCTCTTCCAAACACGTCTCCAAGACCAATAAATCATATTTACTATCTTGTCTTTTCTTTTGGAGAGTAGTGGGATCAAGGTCGTTTGCCACGAAATTCGTTTCACACGATTCTTTCCATTGTAAGTAATCAGTCATTTTAAAAGCTTTAGACAAAAATACTAACGAGTTCCTGAAAAGAAAAATACATTGAACTACGTTAGGTTTTAAGCAAATACTCGTCGTAAACTAAAACAACATCCAATAAGGTTTTAGCAAAACTAATATGAACCCCGTGTGACATCTACTTTCGCAATGATGTTTTGAAGGTTTAGGACAAAAGCCGCCGAAGGGAGGCCAGTTATCCCTCCTCTGAATTGAGAAGTTCTCAACCAGTCATTAATACCATAACAACTCTTGTTCTTATAATGACTAGCCATCATTGATTTGGCTAAGAGATCATTAACTTGCTTAACAATCTCCCGTAAGTGTGACCCGTCATTTTAAGACCTAGAGGTACATCCCAAAAGCCCAACCCGGAGGGAAAAAATCAGATTGGGGCAAAACCTAAATTGACCCTATCCATTTCTAAAGTTCACCTTGATCCTGACCAACTACACAAAACCCATCCGAAGGGGGACGCTCAAAGGCGACACGAGGGAGTACAGAATCATCTCACGGTGTGAACCAATGAAAGAGACCATAGGACGTGTTAACACACACCCTTCACCCACTTACTATAAACACTCTCTTCATTTACCTAGATATTGACTCATGCAAACACCATCCGAAAGGGGATGCTTTTAGGGCACCACGAGGCCAAGCATGAATCTTACGGTGTGAACATACAGGGAGAAACATGAGTGGAATCATAAACATATTAGTACGCCTCTTCCGCCCACTTAGTATTTCATAACCTAGGGTTTAGCTTACTTAGAAAAAACACGGCTAAGAATTTTAACTAAGTGGCTTTTAGGTTAGCCCAAGAGTAACTTTTACCTTGCATAGTTGAACAACTTTTGATCATCATCCATTAAACTCTTTAACGGAGTCTTTGACCAAAACGTTGCATGCTTTTGAAAATCTATCTAATTCATCTTTCCAGGTAGGTTCCCAAGTAGGGGGTGTTACGTTTCCATCAACATAAGAACCCTAGCCTAGCCAGAACCCACCTTAGACAAAAGGTCCCTTATAGATAGGTTTACTACAAATTTAATATTTTCTTTCAACCAATTTAATCCTATTAAACCGATTTTAAAAGATTAATCTAGGTTACTAAACTCTTCAGAACCACTTGAACTTAGGTCTATCTCAATCCAATTTTAAAATCCTTTTAAAAACTTGAGTTCACACTTAGTTCGCATGCAACTCTGAATTATTGATTTTAGATCTAATTTCCTTTATAATACTTATAAACGGAACCAATCACAATGCGAAGCTAACACATGCAAGGCATTCATAACGATTATAAACAGCCTAAGTGTCATGCTCAATGCACTGTCCATTCATTGTTACTTCTTTTATATAACACTTATACAAAACAACAATGAAACAAGCAAAACATGTTTCCATTCACCCTTAGACTATAACACTTATAATAAAAGGATGATGAATGATAATGCTCACTGCATGCAAAATATAACTCTTATATTTCAGATGCATGTGCATGCTTTCAAGTAATTTCTTCATGCTTGATTATAACATTTTATAATACATGATGCATGAATAATTGCACAACCTAAGGTGTGTTTTGAACTATATGTCAAACACCTTGGCATATAAACACCATACATCACATGTATAATAAAATTAATGTTGATGAACCGGGTAAAATTGCCTTAAAATCACAAAAGGAAAGCTAACTATTTCAAAGACAAGGAGTCTTCGGTTCAAACAGGCAAACTGGGTCTTAAAAAACTCAGGAAAAGCATCGCATCTCCAACCATCGTGTACTAAGCACCCCGCGATCGTCTACATGATAAAACAAATGCTTTGCTCTATCGTTTACCAACACTCCTAGAGTTAAACAATCGTTTAGCAAATACTGCACAATCGTTTAGAAAAATCTAAACGATCGTTTAGCTATTACTACACGATCGCATACCTTTTACAAAGTGATGAAGCCTGAAGTACATGATCGCTTAGCACGCTCTACACGACGGTCGCCTTCCGAGATCGTCTAAACGACTATGATGCCGTGAAGCACCATCGCCTAAAAGATTACTTAGCTAACGCCTCCGACATACGCGCGATCGTGTAGGTAGTAACTAATCGATGAAGCTTGCTAACTACACGCTTGTCTAGCGCGTGCCTTTTACTAAACAATGAGCATCACATGCTCTCGCTACGATCGTCTACCTCCAGCGCCTATGCGATCGCGCAACCAACTCTACGCGATAGAGTAAACGATTTACCCCATCGCTTAGCATTAGCTAAACGATCGTTTAATAAATACTACACGATCGTTTAGAAAAAATCTAAACGATCGCTTAGTTAAATCCCAACGATCATTTACCTAAGGCTACATGATACGACCAAAGCTTGGTCTTCTTCTTCATTGAGAACCGCATCTCCATGCTTCGAAGCTTCATCACGAATGACTCGACTAACTTAAACTCTTTGACTTACAGACTCGATGGCAAATTTAATTATGCCCAAAAAACACAGGGGCCCTTACAATTAACACTTTGTAATTACTGAAAACTTTAACAAAAGGCAATTAAACCCGAAACATTCATCAACTCATCCACAAATACAAAAAACAATTAACCACAAATGCAGAAACCCACCGCGACTGTCAAATGAAGTTCAAATTTAGAGTTGTAATTTGGAATATCAAAACAACCTGGCTCTGGTACTAATTAAAGGAAATCGATCTCGAGATTTCCATGAGCAGCGGAAAAAAGAATTACAATCATGAATGAACATTACAATTATAGTCGTATATAAAACAAACAGTTATGCAATTTTTACAGAAATTACAGCATGGAAGCTCAAATGAACAAGGATAAACGCTACGAATGTTTGTGACTCGTCTCCACACTTTTTGCTCATGAACGATTGAACAACAGTAACCTCGAATGCTCGAACGACACGGTCGCAACACTGCACAAACACTTCGCACTCATCCTCAATGATCATCTCGGTCACGAACTCCCCAGCAACACGAACGACCTCTACAGAACCTCGACGGTGTCAAGTTGAGTATGACAACACCAAGAAGGTTATCTTGGTATTCTCAGTGTGAGAATCTAAAGGGTGGGCTCTGTGTGGACTTGCAATAAGACAGACAAAGGAGGAATCAACAATCGTGTACACGATTGGGCAAGTGGGAGAAGACAGAAACCTATCGCCTAGGTTGATGCCCAATCGTTTAGCTAAAGCTAAGTGATCGTCTAACAAAAGCTAAGCGATCGTTTAGCTCAGTGTCTGTCTCCTACAAAACAACTACACGATCAATTACTTCACTCAAGCTGTCGCTTAGTAAATCTATATTTACTTGACAAGCTTCCGTGAGTTTCTTTTTTCCGAGAGAAATCTCAAAACAATTTTTCAACCTTTTGTAAAAACTTACTAAAATTAGAAAAAATAATTTTCCTTTTATCTCACGTTACCATGAACCACCAATAACCTCCCACTCAATTGGCTATTAAAGAAAAAGATTTAATTATCCAATAATTAATATGATTATAAATATAAATGATAACCAACTTATCATACTATATTTATAACCTATAGTTTTAATATTTCATCTCATGAAACATATAAACCATAGTTCTTTTTCTATTCCATGGTACTTAATGTAAATCTCATTTACATCAATCCTCCACTAGATGTATCTCATACATCATACCCATTATATCATATATAATCAAAATACCTCTTGTCAATTTGAACATTCAAATCAACACCAAGAACTAATCCTTAACTAAATCCATTGAGCTACCAAGGGGACCTTATGGACTTGTAGCTTGAAGCTCCAACGGTACGTGAATAATTGACTAAATTCTTTAGTCACGGGATCTACCATCGGTTAACTGCCAGGCACTCCTCTTTATCATAGATATATTATGTGTCCATCTTAACCAATCAGTAGTGCGACAACCCTTCACAGATCGCTCGTAAGTACAACTGGGCCAATAACCGTTATGCCCCTGTAGTTACATCTAACTCCTTAAGTACCACTAATCCTTCGAATGAACATAAGTTATAGTCCTACTATGATTGAGTCCTCTCTTCCAAAGAAAAGCTGTGGCCACTACGTTCAAGCCCCAGAATCAGCCCGTAAGGGAGCAATCTTTCTACTTATCCCTACTTTGGGAAATGAGTGAATTTCATCTTGTGGATTGAGTTCCCAGCTCCCAGATTAGACAAGTTCCCAAAAAGATAGGCATGTTGAGTTGGAAATTTGGTCACTCTTACCCATACTAATCAAAGAACCGCCCTCAAAGGCAGGATTTCCCAAAACACTCAGGATTGAGGTCGTGTCACCTATGGTCGTTTAGGTGAGATGTAAGTCTCTAGTATCAATGGTGTTATATACAGAGTCTAGTCATCTCGTGGTCCATGTCTTATACAAACTCTTTGTATTGGACACCTCCACTCGCACGTCTCCACATGAATGGTCAGGATCTACCATCGTAGTAGTTTACAACACTCGTAAACCTCTACAAAGCGGGTCGTATCTGTAGTGTCACCAGGATCAGGTATCCCACTTTAATCCTTATACTACAGATCTATTTAGGTTATCACTTAAGGCATGATCTACTTGTATATCACATATACATGCTTAACTTCACATAAGATAACCGAGGAGCTTTTTTTATTAGATATGAGTAAATGTCAAAATTAAATAACATTTATTTTATTCATCAAACAATGTGTATCATTTACAAAAAACGAGACTCCAGGAGAATTAGGACACCAATCCCAACAATGTAGATAGTGAAGCAACCAACCATGTCACAATAGATCCCAACAATATAGCAAATCCCTCTGAGTACACAGGTAATGAACATATTATAGTAGGGAATGGACAACATTTAGACATATCCTCAATAGGCAATGCATGTTTAAGTTCCTCTAGTTGCAATCTGAATCTGAAAAACATCTTTTGTGTACCAAATATTGCAAATATTCTGGTTAGTATATCAAAACTGGTTTAAGATAATGATGTTTCTGTTGAGTTCTATAATGATTGTTCTGTTGTTAAGGACAAATGTTTGGGACAAGTATAGGTGAAAGGAACTCTTAAAGATGGATTATATCAGTTGAATAAAGCAGAGGTGATCCCAGTTGATGCAAATATGAAAAAGGCAAGCTGCTTTCTCAACCAAATGAACAAAAATAACAATTCTACAGCATTTGTTCTGTCCAAAAGTGGAGCAAACTTAGTAGAACCAAAAGAGTTGTGGCATATGAGACTAGGTCATCCTTCTCTTCGAGTTTTGGAGACTATATTGAAAACTTGTAATCTTCCTACTAAGTTGAATGAAGAGATTAAGTTTTGTGAATCTTGCTATCTTGGTAAAGCCCATTCCCTACCCTTCCCCAATTCTTTGTCTCGTGCACAACAAAAATTTGATTTAATACACTCAGATGTATGGGGTCCAGCCTCTACAAACTCCACTTAAGGATATAGATATTACATATAATTTATTGATGATTATAGTAGATATCTCTGGATCTAACCTCTTAAACAAAGTCAGATACACTACAGGCCTTCAAACATTTCCTACAAGTTGTTCAAACACAATTTAAAACAAACATTAAAGCACTGCAGTCAAATAATGGTGGTGAATATGTCAAATTGCCTCTTGGTTTCTTGTCCCTATACATCTCAACAAAATGGAAGAACTGAAAGAAAACATAGACACGTCGTAGAGATGGGGCTAACCTTACTAGCACAAGTATCAATGCCTCTTTAGTTCTAGTGGGATGCCTTTCTTAATGATTGTCATCTGATAAATGGTCTTCCCTTGCCAGTACTAAAGTACCAATCACCTATACAACTGATGTATGGTAAACTACTAGATGTTACAAAACTAAGAGTGTTTGGTTGCGCTTGTTTTCCATGTCTTCGAGCATACCAGCCAAACAAGTTTCAGTTCCACTCTGATAAATGTGTTTACTTGGGTCCAAGCATGGTTCACAAGGGACATTGATGTCTGAACAAAGATGGTAAAGTGTTCATCTCCATAAATGTTATCTTTAATGATTCTAATTTTCCTTTCTTCTATGGTTTTCAGGTGCTCGGTCCATCAACGCATAAAACTATAGTGAACAGTGGCCCTCAAGTTCTCTGTCCCAACATAACTCCACTATTGTACAATGCTCCCATTCAACCACCACAATCTGCCTCAAATCCATATAACAGTGCCTCACCATCAAATACCCCTATACCAAATATCAATCCAACCTCTTCCCTCCCTCATATACCTGTTGAACCTATATCCTTTCCCCAAATATCAGATGCATTGCCCAACCCTTGTCCAGATCATACAGCCACCCCCCTTCCACTCAGTCACCTAGCAGCATCACTCCAAATGCCTTACATACAACCCCTGTTCCTAACACCTCTCATCCATTATAGCCTACTCATCCAATGATTACAAAAGGCAAAGCTGGCATTTTCAAACCAAAAGCTTGGCTAAGCATTGCTCAACGTGACTGGTCTTTAACTAAACCAACATGAGTGTCTGATGCACTTGCTACACCTCAGTGGAGGCAAGCTATGGATACTGAATTTCAAGCATTCATCAACAAAAAGACTTAGAAGTTGGTTCCTCCCTTGTAATTTTTGAATTTGTTGGGCAACAAATGGATCTTCAGACTCAAGAAAAATCTTGATGGGTTAATACAAAGATACAAAGCACACCTAGTAGCCAAAGGGTTTCATCAACATCCTGGAATTAATTTCTTTGAAACGTTTAACCCGGTGGTCAAAGCATCAACAATCAAGGTTGTTTTAAGCATTGCTATCTCCAAAGGATGAGCCCTCCGTCAGCTTGATCTTAACAATGCTTTCCTAAGTAGAAAATTAACAGAAGATGTCTATATGCAGCAACCACCCAAGTATGTCACCTCTGAGTTCCCTAATCATGTATGTAAACTGAACAAGGCTATATATGGACTGAAACAAGCCCCTCGGGCTTGGCTTGTCTATGTTGATGATGTAATAATCACAGGTAACAATAACCACTTGATCTCTCGGTTAGTGGCCACTTTGGATAACATGTTTGATCTCAAAGACCTAGGCAAATTGAATTACTTCCTAGGTATCCAAGTTCAATATCGGGAGCATGGGTTTATATTGAATCAGTCAAAGTGTGGATGATCTATTACAAAGGATTAGTTTTTCATATCTGAAACCTGCAGCCTCACCTAGCTACTTAGGCAAACACTTGTCTATTACTGATGGAGTTCCTCTCACTGATCCTTCTTATATAGAAGTACAATCGGAGCACTCTAGTACCTAACCAACACTCGTCCGAACATCACATATATGGTGAATCATCTCAGCCAATTTCTCAAAGCTCGCATAGATGCTCACTGGCAAGCAACAAAGAGAGTTCTTCAATACATCAGTGGCACCAAGAACTATGGCCCACTGTTTCAACAAAGCCCTTCACTTGAAGTATCAACTTATTCAGATGCAGATTGGGTAGCAAACATTGATGATAGAAAGTCAGTAGTTGCATAATGTGTATTTGTTGGTGGAAATCTTGTCTCCTGGTTCTATAAAAAAAACAAACAGAAGTAGCTCGATCAAGTACTGAGTCAGAGTATCGAGCCTTTGTACACATGGCTTCAGAAATTGTTTGGCTTCAACAACTACTAAGCGAAATCCAACAGTCCCATTCAGCTAGACTAATAATCTAGTGTGACAATGTAAGTGCAGGGGCCTTAGCCAACAACCCTGTCTTCCATGCTTAACTAAACATATTGAAATCAATGTTTACTTTGTTAGAGACCTAGTCCTTAAATGGAAACTTGAAATCCGATATGTTCCTTCATCAGATCAGTTAGCTGACTGCCTCACAAAACCATTGACATACTCTGAATACTTCAACTTACGGTCCAAACTTGGGATAGCTGAAATCCTCACAAGTTTGAGGGGGGATGTTAGAGAATATGCCACATCAGCGACCAAGGAGGAGTCAAGAAAACACATCAGCTGAAAAATGCCATGTCACTGAGGTGAGTCATGAAGGATTATTCCTTTAGTGCTCTAGATTTCTGTTAGGATTGGGTAATAACAAACAAATATTCTTTCTTCATGTATTGGACCATGTGTCCCAATTTCATTAGTCATTTGGTATATAGTTTTTTAATTCTTTGAATCCCTAAAATAAGGAACAATGTATAAATTGAGTATGCTGCCCCTTTCCAATGTAAGAAAAGAATATAAAGAGGCAAAGTTGAAAAGCTCTCTGTCTATCGTTTAGTAATTTGGTTTTATCGTGTACAACGATTAGCTAAACGATTGAATACACTGTTCATCATTTAGCGCTGAACGTCCCTCGTGTGCTATGAAAAGGTAAATGATAGTCTCTATCGTGTAGCTCCCGAATCCTGTCGTATACAACGAAAAGGTAAATGATAACTCGTTTTACTATCGTGAGTTCCGAGGCTCCATCATGTAGTACGACGAGGTAAATGATAAGGTTTATCTTCACATCATTTAACTACCCGACTCTATCGTCCACAACGAAGAGGTAAATGATACCGTTTTCCATCCGCTTTATTTTTCTAACTTTTAACATGAGGACAAACTTCTTTATTTTAAATTAAAAAAATTATGAATTTAGGATTTCATATTTTATGGAAGAAAAGAATCATGAATGAATTTTTTTTTTTTAACAATTTATATGTAATCCATAATATCTTTTATGAAAACAAAGTTTAAATTATATGTATCTACGACATTAAGTACTCTTAAAACAAAAACTATCACTCTTTAATTACTTCAAATTAAAACTATATGATTTTACATATATATATATGACGACACATAGTCTTTTTATGTATGAGAATGACTATAACGACAAATATGTGATAGCATCGAAATAAAAATTGTTGCATTATATTAAATGTTAAATATAGTGAATTAATATATTTTTATTAGTCTTAAATAAATAAAAATTAGTTATACACATGCCTAACCGACAACGTATGTCCTTTCCTCCATCTATATATGCATAAAAATAAAATCTCTCATGTCATCGAATACATATAGTTTAACTCATAACTTTGAGCCAACATAAATTAATTAACCATACCATTTTAATAAAATGCAATGATAGAGAGTTTATATGCATAAATGGGCAACGTTGTGAGCAAATAAAAAAGTCAATTGATAAATAACAATTGAAAAAAAAAAACTTAGATGTATAAAAATGGTTGAAAACAGAAACTCAATTGATTTAAAAAAACAGAAGAAGAAGAGAATGAAACTAGGTTGATAAAAAAAATACTAAAAAAATAAAAGAAATTACCAATATCATTATTAGACTAAGATCGTATGCTAATAAAGAGTTCAATTGAAGACTTTAGTTTCAAAGCTTTATTTTTACAATTGAAAGTATGAATATGTCAGTCACCACTCTACTTTAAAGGTAGTTGTGCAATTTTTTCTAAATTTTATTTAATAAAAGAATATTTTCATGTGTCCACCTATTTCTTATCGATCATAGTTTGTCACATTAGCAAATCTTCTTTTATATGTATACGTTAGTTTTTTTTAAACTAACTAGTTCGAAATGGAATGAATTAAAGAAAAAAATGGTAGTGCAAAGACTGGTAGATATGATCAAGAGTGGTTAAGGATTATTGTAGACATTTCTTCAAAATCTCCAAGCTTCTACATAAAGCTATTCATGAACCTTGTTACTTAGGTATTAGACTAGATGGAAGAGAGATAATAATTCAACATTTCTTTTTTAAGATATTGATTTTAAGCCACAAGTAGGAATTTCGTCCAATAACATGTGGCCCCATTAAAACCACCCTAACATTTTGAAAGTTGTTCTAGCACTTTCTCGTCCTAGTTTCATTTTAATTTGTCTATTTTCTAATTAATAATATATATTATATGGATGGAAAAAGGGAAAATCAAAAGATAAACAAAAGGAAAAAAAACTCGATTATAATACTATTTTAAAAACTTTTTCAACTTTATGAAACACACAAGAACTAAATACAAAATGAACACTATATAATGAAAAGACAACGAAAAAGAAACACATCCCTTCCCCACCTTAAAGCAAATCCCATATATATATATATGCACATCAAAAAAGCACATATATAATTCTTACATAAAAACACATAATTAAAAGAGCATTAAGAAATCCACGCCATAATGATGATGATTATGATCTAAACCATTATCAGTATCTTCAATGAGAAGCTGCCTCCTCCTTATGCTTCTCTTCCTCCTTAGCGTGATAACCTGGGAGTTTCTCCTTGATCTTCTCTAAAAATCCCTTCTTTTCTTTTCCTTGATCTTCTTCATGATGATGAGGAGCTGCCTCCGGGGCTGCTTCCGGAACCGGAGCTTCCTCCGGCTTCTTGCTGTGGCCTGGAAGCTTCTCCTTGATCTTGTCTAGGAGGCCTTTCTTTTCCTCAGGGTGTGCTGCGTCGTCCACCTTCTCAACTGGGATGGCTACTGCTTCGTGTTCGTGTTCGTGTTCCTTAGCTTCTTCCTTCTTTTCCTCTTCTCCTCCTCCTAGTTTCTCCTTCAACTTCTCCTTCAATCCCTTCTTCTTCTTCTTCTTCTTCCCATCTTCTCCTTCCTCCTCATCGCTCGACTGTACAATCATATTCGATAATATCCAATCAATTTTAAGGAAAAGTCAATCAACACTCATCTCATGTGCACATCAAACTTTAGATAATTTTGATTGCTCAAATTGTCTAAGTAAATTTAAGAAACAAACACTACATCATTCAACCAAAGACCGTCATGTGTCCATTTTTTTATAAGAATATCTTTATTCTATTTTTATTATGTAGATTAGGTGCAGTCTAATAGAATAATTCAAAGTGATCCAAGATCGGGCTATTTCAAATGAACTTTTGAATACTAAAGTATTTAAAAGAATAAAACGTCATTTGAAAACAAACTCCAAAGATTGAAACTTACAGAGCTAGAGCTGCTATCGGATCGGGTGAGCTTCTCCAAGAGACTAGGCTTCTTCTCTTCTTCTTCTTCAACCTTGTGGATCGGTGGTGGAGGTTCAGAAACTTCAACTTTCTCGAACTGTTCAGTAACGACGACAACCTCCTCATGAGGAGCTGCAACATGGGGCTTCTGCTCTTCGTCCTTCTTCTTCCCCAAGAAATCAAACAGCCCGCGATCCTTAGCCTCGACGCCACTCTCTTGAACTCCCTCCTCGATCTTCTTGTTCTCGTACTCCGCCATGGCTATGCTATAAAGTTCTCAAGATCACAAAAACAGAGAGATATTTGGTAGTGATGAGTGAGTGAGAATGAATAATAAGCTTTGTGTGTTTGTGTCAAATAAGTTTGGTTGCTTAGTGGGTTTCCAAGTGTACCATTTTATAGCTATAACACAACGCGCCACACGGGTCCAACGCGCCAGATCCTGATCGTAACGCCAAATATTATTATTTTATTAGTATTATTATTATTATTTCTGGCAGGGCAACCGACGTGGTGGATTCAATGAAAAGAAAAGCATTTATTTATTTATTTATTTTAACCAAAAAAAAAAGATGAAAATAAATCATTTCTTCTATTTGCCTTTTTCGTCAAATCTAAACCCCATACGCGGATTACCACGCTTAATGCACGCGCCGACACGTGGTGGGTTTAGTCCACGTGGATGGTCTATGAAGCGAGTGGGGGAGATTTGAGTATTCGCGGATTTGAAGTGGTAGTCAAAAGAAGAAAGTAAGAGAGAGATGGACAGGGTGTACGAAGGTTCTGGATGGACCAATAAGAAAGTGCAACGTGGAGAAAGATGAGGATGTGGGGCCGGTGATGTCGGCCTTGATTGGATAAAAACGTTGAGGGTCGGCAAAGGAGTGGGGCCCAGTGAAGCTGGGGTTAGTATCGGTATTTGGTTTTGGTTTTGGAAATGTGAGAGTCGGTGGGGGAATATTATTCAATACATTCCAAGTTGTACGTTACGTAAGATTTTCACGTTCTAAGAGGCCATAGGAGACCAATGGTCGGTTTTAGATTTTTAATTCAAATTTTAACTCTCCAGAATTTTCCATTTTTCTTTTAATTCTAAAAATACGTATATTTTTAGTTTTTAAATCTACCATTTGAATTCAATTTATTTTCAAAATGTTACCATCTTTCTTTAGTTAGTCATAATATGAAAAATTAGACCCATTTAAATACATTCTCAAAAAAACAAGTTAATAATTATTGAAAATCCCACATTGAAAAAATCAAAAGATGATATACTCTTTATCAATTAATTTTGAGATTAAACTCTATATTATCAAATATGGTATCAATCTGTAAATTATATAATTTAAAAAATTTTATGGATAAAATCATATTCAAAATTTAAATATTAAAAGTGTAATAGTTCAAAATTTTCATTTACTTTTTTTTTTTTTAATTAAAATCTAGAAATTTTGAGTTTTTGAGGTAAGATTCTGGCTACAAAGCCGACGTTTTAAATCTCTTGACATTTTTACCGAGATTATATGCTTCAACTTTTTGACACGGGAGAGTAGACATAAAAGTTGAATTTAGTGCTTGGCTTTTTTGTATTGATTTTTCAAAGCGGAATACTTAGTTTAAATTTTTTGTTTTGAAATATTTTATCTTATATGTATATTGAATTAGTGGGAAAATGTTTGTAAGAAAACATGTTGGATAAATGTAAAAAGGACAATATTCGATATATTTTTTTTTTAAGTCTAAGGTAAAATTGACTCAGTTGCTAATTTCAAAGCTAAAAATTGTTTCTTGTATGTCTATATTTATATATTTTTTAATTAATTTGAGATATTTTGTTATAGACTAATATAATGACTCTAAGAACTTGATTAATACCATTTAAAATAGATGGGTGAATTGCAATATAAATATATTTGAGTTGAATTGATAAATAATTATAACTCAATTGTCATAAGATATATAACTTCAATCTAAATGATTTGAACTCAAATCTTTCATCTACATATTCATTGAACTCAAACATAAATGCACGTGTGTTTGAGTTGAATTTGTTAAAGAATCAAAAAGTTTTATTGCATTTAAATTATTTCATGAATTCTATTGAAATTAATTTCTATTTTTAGTTCTGTTTATAAAAAATAAATAAATAAATAAATCTTTTAGTGTTGCTTTGAATTATTATTCGTGGAATAACATAAATATGTATATATATGTTAAATTCTATTTTGTTGGGTCATTGTTTAAGAACTATTTATCCTTAACTTACTTTTTATAAAAAGACCTTAAAATATAAATATTCACAATATTAGCCATAGCCATGAAATCAATAATATATTAATAATATAGTTTTTTAGTTCAACATAAACTAACAAAAGGGTAAAGTAAAAACTCAAAACATTTAAAAATACATTACTAGTATTTTAATCTTAATAACTAACCTGAGTCGATTGTTTGGTAACTACAACTTAAATTTGATTTTTCTTTTTTTTTTTTTTAAGAAAACCAATAACAAAAGAGTTCCTTAATCCAATCGAACATTTGTTATTTCAGCCTCACCTCGTATTGTTCTCCCATCTGCACTGCACGTGCCCCCACAAGAACATCATATTGATATTCTATTTTGGTAGTGGTCAATTTCAAAAGTTTCGTGACCAAATTTGTCACCAATTTATATCCATTTCTTTTTCATCGAAAATCAATAATTTATTTATTGCAAATGAACTTATTTGGATAATTTTGAGTTGTTCTTAATATTTTAAACCAAGCTATATCGTATTATGTATACAAATAGTGACATTTTTCTGAATAAATATAGAATTTTAAAAACTATGAAACACGATCTTCTTTTTCTTTAAAAACATTAATTCATATGGAGTTGGCGAATTTGAATATACAACTATTATATACTTAAATTCAATGGATAAAATATCGGCAAATTTAATGTGAAAACATTAGATATTTTGTTCGATAGTTGTTTCTCAAGTCGAAAATATTCTACTTTAAATTTCAAACTAATCATGAAAAATCCTTTTAGTCTTTATATTTGTAAAGATCTATCATTTATTAGTTTATCAGATGGACAAATATCTACATTACTTAGTATTTGAAGCTTCATTTTATAGGAGTTAACTACTGCGAGATAACTATATTACCTACAAAGTTATATAACTATGTTATCTACAATGTTATAGCATTTCACGCAATAATTATACGAAATAATTAAGAGATAAATGAACACAAGAGATTGGTAACCTAATTTGGTGTAAACTACCTACATCTGGGGATAGTGTGCCCAAGAAAGATAACTTCACTAATATCAACGACAAGCAATTACAACGTAGTAGTTATCAATAATCACTAATACAAAACCGAGTTTTAATGTCGATTTTCGACCAACATAGAATACCATCTTTAATGTCGATTTTCAACCGACATTGAACATCATCTTTAATGTCGGTTTTTCACCTACTTTTTGTCAATAATTGTTTGATACTAAATGTCTGTCATCGCTCTGTTATTGAAAAAATAATATATATATATATATATTTCTTTGCTTATGTACATACAAATCAATAATATTTCTCTCCCTTTTTTTTTTTTTATGCACAAGAAAATCATAAGATACCTGGCCAACCAAAACCAATATCAAACAATCTAATTGGTATATCATATGCTACACCAGTGATTACAATTTCTTTCTTCTATAATTTAAACCCAATTCTCATTAATATATATATATATATATATATATATAAAAGCTTGATCAATATTTCACTCAATTAATATCTATTAAGTTTTGAAGTTAAACTATTCTGGAACAAGGATAATGACGAGAGAGCTATAAAAGAAATAGATTCTAACTAGTGGCTGCTACAATGCAAAAGGTTCATAGATGTTAAGCACTATACATTACTAAGTTGAAAAGCTAATTAAGCTGAAGGGACAACTTTCACATATTAGCTCATTTAGCTCAGTTTAGTAACATCTAACAAAGAAGAATGGAGCTTCGATGAAGGGATGGTTTTGAATTTGATGCTTCTTTTTGTCTAGATGAATAAAATAACAATTTGATTATGCAACCTCATCGATGCTCACCGGATGAAGATAATGTTATTCTAGCTATTGTTCTTTGGAAGAAATAAAAGCAATTGATGTATACTATTAACAACACGATTTCACACTTTCATCCTTCAAAACATCCTTCAAAACATATAGCTAAAATTACAAATGTTAATGAGATTTCACACTTTCATCCAAACAAAACTCGAATTACAAGAGCAAAATCAACATCTAAAATGTAGATTGTGATCAGGAGAAAATTTTAGTTAGAGAGAAGTCTTATGCCACGTTTTCTCCCTTTTGATGAGAGGCTTTCTAATGAATAATTTGAAGAGTGAAAAAGCAAACTCTTAAAAAGGTTCATCAATTGGTACTAATAAATAATAACCAAAGAGAGCGATAGAAATGCTAGATCATGTTAAAATGTATAAAGTGAGCTATCTCCCCTGTTTCCTCGCAAGTTCACATCCTCTAAAAATTAAGAAGCTATCTTATCCCCATATTAAGTTATAAAAAAACCCATAAGCATAATAATAACAAAAATACATTCACTTGCTATTTTCAAAAGTTAAACAATCAACAAATAAAGATTTGACATGGTAGTGTCATTAGCAAGAAGGAAAAATAAATACACAAAAAAAAAAAATAATGGAAAAAAGCAGCTAATGGTAGAGCATGAAAAAACATTGCAGCAAACCTAAACTGAGATTATACATGGTTGATAGTAAATCTAAAAGAAACACAAGAACTACATATAAACAAATATACTTTGCATTAAAAAGCTGCAATAAAAAACAAAGTCTCAACTTAAGTATTCTGAAAGTGGTATTTTCAAACAATTAGAAAACTGGTATTAATATTCTAAAACTGAAGATAAATTATGAGAAAATAAACCAACAATCAACATACCTTGATAATTTCTATTCTATCCACTATTTAACTCATTTCAATATGATTACTATATTACTTAGTTGCTCACCAAGTTGAAGCTACGCAAAAGATATTGGTAAAATTGATGTTGAACTACACTAGCATAAGGAAATAGAAACCACCAATACTTTTATAAAGCAAATATAGCAAGTAAAGTTTCACTAGTGTGTTTACACTATTTCCTATCACTAATATATATTATTGCATTTGAAGAAAGAAAGCACATACCTTTTATTAAATCCTATTGCTTTAAAAAATGCCCCCTTCTTACAAATTTGCTATTAATTAGCACATCATAGAATGAAATGTCAACAGTAAATTTAGAAGAAACTTTTCAATTGGACCACTTTCAATTACAGGAACATCAGTGTGAACCAGGTCAAGAACATGTTTTCCCTGATACAATCTGTAGTTGAAGGATAGAGCAAGAGGAAGAGGTCCAGACACGTTTGAGCCTAGGAGAAGATTAGGCTTTTGAGAAAGTAGAATCCCATAAATAAGTCTAGGGAACTTTGGTGGCTTGATAAATGTTATAGTTCTAATATTAGGGATTTTTATTATTGTAAATATTTTTGTTATAGTTTCCTTTTATGGCCTTTTCTGTGTTTTCCTTCTTTGGTCACTCTTGTACACTTATATATATTCATATCTTTAGTGGATAGAATAAAATATTCTGATTCTCTCAAACCTAAGAATTTTACATGGCATCAGAGCATGTTAAAATACATGGGCCATAAAAGATTTAGGCATGTTGAAATACTTCTTAGGAATTGAGATAATAAGAAGCAAGAAAGGAATACTATTATCATAGAGAAAATATGTACTTGACTTGTTGACTAAAACAGGGAAGCTAAGGGCTAAACCACATAGTACCCCAATGATGCCCAATTTATAGTTCACAAAAGATGGAGAATTGCTAAAAGATCCTAAAAGATATAAAAGGTTAGCGAAAAACTCAATTACCTTACAGTGACTCAACCCGACATAGCCTATTCGGTGAGTATTGTGAATCAGTATGTCATGCCCTATAGTTGGTTATTAGGTTGCATTAGAACATATTTTGTGCTATCTGAAGGCTGCTCTCAGATGTGGTTTATTATATAAGGATTGTGGTCATACTAATATTGAATGTTTCTTAGATGTCGATTGGGCGGGATATAGAGAAGACAAAAGATCAACTTTAGGATATTGTGTTTTTGTTGGTGGTATTTGATTTTTTGAAGAGTAATAAGCAAATGTGGTGTCACGTTCAACTGAGGAATCAGAATATAGAGCAATGGCACAATCTATGTGTGAATTGATTTGGATATATCTATTTCTTATTGAGTTGGGATTTGAAATCACCACACCGACAAATTTGTGGTGTGATAATCAAGTAGCACTGCATATCGAATCTAATCCAGCATTCCATGAAAGGACTAAACATATGAAAGTTGATTGCTATTTTGTACGTGAGAAAATTCAACAAGATTTCGTATCTATAGGATATGGGAAGACTAGAGAACAATTAGGAGATGTCTTTACAAAAGCATTAAATGGAAGACATACAAAATTTTTATGTAACAAGTCAGACATAATTAACATATATGCTCCAACTTGATGGAGAGTGTTATAGTTCTAATATTAGTGTTTTTCATTATTGTAAATATCTTTGTTATATTTTTCTTTTATGGCCTTTTCTATGCTTTCCTTCTTTGGTCACTCTTGTACACTTGCATATATTAATTCTTCAGTGACCAAAATAAATTATTTTGATTCTCTCAAACCTAAGAGTTTTACAAGAAGCAATATGACGTTTAATTTGATTAAGGATAAAGACACCGTAGTTGAATTTTCCTCAGTGCCAATCTGATACAGAAAACTTGCCAACATAGTAGAGAGCCCAGACTTGTGAGAAAATGGGTACCAGTACTCAATACCTATCTTATGAAGCAACACATATTTCACATTGAGATCAGACCAAGGTGATTGACCTTTCTTGTTTGACTCCCCCTATAAGTTCAAAAACAAGATTAGACATATGTTGGGTTTTATGTCCTAAAACTCATGGTCTGTAAACAATAAATTTATTCTGTTAATCAATATAGATGTTATTGAAGTTTGATTCAATAAAGTTGTTATTGAATATTTTAATTGCTCATTTCGTTTTAGAAATAACCTAAATCCAATAAACTAATATCCATGACTATTACATGAGTACTTGAACTTTATGTGGAGACATAAGAGTGGATCAAGTTCGAGTAAATAGCCAAAATAGTCTATAGTATACGGATAAGGTTTGGTACCTTATTTTGGGGACAATATCAGATTCAGCCCACTTTGTAGATGTTACAATTGTTGTAAAGTGCTACAAACGAAGTGATCCTGATTCGTTCATGTGGGTACATGTGGGTAAGAGCATCCTATGTAAAGAGTTTGTATAAAATCGAACTAAGAAATAAGTCACTCTTACTTTATAATGTTGTTTACTATTTAAGACTAACTATTTCAAAGTGATGACTTAGTTAACTTAACCTTAATCCTAAGCTATATGAACTCATGTTTATTCTAGATTATCCTTAGATTTGCATGGGTAAGGGTTGACTCAACATTGCTGGCTCAATAAGCATCCCATTTCAGGGGTAAGACTGGATAGATAGTTGAGGACATAGGGTGCTAAAGGAAATCTAGCATGAGAATTTCCATGAGTAGCGGAATGATCATTCCAAATTTCATTCGAAATTGGACATAAACAATTACAGTACAAGAACGGAAACTAACAGGTCATGCACAACATGAAATTACAGCATGCTAAATGATAGAATCAAGGGATAGAGTATGCGTACCTTTGAAGAACCATTCTTCAAACTCCCTCGATCAATACCAAGAATACTCAGGTAACCATTATGGTGGTGTCCTCACTCACTTCGTGAACCGAGTGTGACTCGACTTGTTCGTGGAGGCCGTTTGTTGGATTCGTGATCATTGTGTTCGTTGTCTTGATGTTGTGTACTGGTTATTGTGATCGAGAGTTGTTGTTCTTGGATGCATTTGAGTGATCGAGGGAGTTTGAAGAATGGTTCTTCACAGGTACATAGGTACACATACTCTATCCCTTGATTCTATTATTTAGCATGCTGTAATTTCGTTTTGTGCATGATCTATTAGTTTCCATTCTTGTACTGTAGTTGTTTATGTTCAACTCAAATAGAATTTGGAACGATTCTTCATCGAGAAAGAAGACTAAGGGTTGATCGTATCGTGTAGCCTCAGGTAAACGAAAGTTGAGTTTTTACTAAGCGATCGTGTAGAAAAGTTCTGCCCAATCGTGTAGTATAGCTAAACGATCGGGTAAAGCGTTTGCATTGGTTGCTTGATCGCGTGGATGCTGGAGGTAAACGATCGCGTGCGGCATTTGATGCTCATCGTTTAATAAAAGGCGTGCGCACTAAACGGTTGTGTAGTTAGCATACTTCATCGCATCATCACTGACTACATGATCACGCGGTATACGATACCTCGCGCTTGCTTAGCGATCGTTTAGATGATTTTGCTTCATCGCATCGTTTTTGTTGAGATGATCGTTTAAGGATTTCATTGCACATGCACGTTGTACAATCGCGTGACCTCATGCTTCATCACATAGTCAAAGGTACACGATCATTGCTAAACAATCGTTTAGCTCAGGAAGCATTGGTAAACGATTGAGTAAAGTGTTTACTCTATCGTGTAAGCGATCACAAGGAATTTTGTACATGATCAAGGAGACGTGTTTCTTCGCTCAGATAGTTCAAGACCCGGTTCACCTGTTTGAACCGGAGACTCTTTGCTATTTGTAATAGTTAGCTTTGGTTTTGAGGATTTTGAGGCTAATTATCCCAATTCATCTTGGTTTATATGCCATAGTGTATGACATATAGATTTGAAACCCACTTTAAGTTATGCATTTGATTCATGCACTAGTTTCTAGCATGATAAAATTACAAGAAAGCATGTGCATGCATCATGAAACATAAGAGTTATATTTATGCATGTAGTAAGCATATTCATGCATCATCTTTATAGTAGAAGGGTGTATGGAAGCATATGTGCTTGGTTCGTTGGCTTGGTTATATAAATGTTATATAAAAGTAGCAATGAATTAACAGTGCATGGAGCATGACACTTAGGCTTGTTTATAAAAGTTATGAATGCCTTATATGTGTTTGCTTCGCATTATGGATGGTTTTGGTTGTTTATGTTATAAGTGCTATAATGGAAATTAAAACTTAAATTGATAAGAGAGAGTTGCATGCAGACTTAGGGTGAACTCATGTTTTAAAAGAGTTTTAAAATTGGATTGAGATAAACCTAAGTTCAAGGTTCTAATACGAATAGTAACCTAAGTTTAATCTTTTTAAATCGGTTTAATGGGATTAAATTGATTGGCATAAAAGATTAAAATTGTATTAAATCTATCTATAAGGGACCTTTTGTTTAAAGCGAGTTCTGTCTAGGCTGGGGTACATAAGCTGACGGAAACGAAACACTCCTACCTGGGAACCTACTTAGAAAGATTAATTAGATAGATTTTCTGCAAGCATGTGACAGTTGATCAAAGACTTCGTTAAAGAGTTTAATGAATGATGATCAAAAGTTGTTCAACTTTCCAAGGTAAAAGTTACTTTTGGGCAAACCTAAAAAGTCACTTAGTTAAAATATTTAGCCCTTTTTTTTCTAAGTAAACTAAACCCTAGGTTATAAAATACTCAGTGGGAGGAAGAGATATATATGATATATTAATGATTCCACTCATGTTTCTCCCTGAATGTTCACGCCGTCCGATTCATGCTTGGCCTCGTGGTGCCCTGGTAGCATCCCCTTTCGGATGGTGTTTGCATGAGTCAATATCAAGGTGGACGGAGATAGTATTTATAGTAAGTTGGTGAAGGGTATGTGTCAACACATCCTGCGGTCTCCTTCGTTAGTTCACACCGTGAGATCATTCTTGCACTCTCTCGTGGCGCCCTGGGAGCATCCCCCTTCAGATGGTTTTTGTGCAATTGGTCAATATCAAGGTGAACTCCAGAAATGGATAGGGTCACTTTAGTTTTTGCCCCAATCGGATTTGCTGCTTGGGGTGGAACTCTAGGGCCTAAAATGATGGGTCACACTTACGGAAAATTGTTAAGCAAGTTAATGATTTCTTGACTAAATCAATGATGGCTAGTCATTACAGGAGCAAGAGTTGTTCTGATATTAATGGCTGGTTGAGAATGTCTCAATTTAGAGGAGGGGTGAATTAACTACCATTCTGTGGCTTTTGTCCTAAACCTTTGAAGTGTCATTGCGAAACTAGATGTCATACGGGGTTCATTTCAGTTTTGCTATACATTATTGGATGTTGTATGTTTTTCAATGAGTATTTGCGTAAAATCTAATGTAGGTCAATGTGTTTGTTTTTTCAACAACATAAATGTTTTTCCGTTAAATGCCTCTAGTTTGATCGATTACATACATTGGAAAGAGTCCGTCAAAACATATTTCGTGGTAAATCTGATGCACCGTGAAATGTTTGTATTGCATATGAGGTGTGGATGAAGGCTAATTCATTGGCCTGACTTCACATTTAGGCTAGCATACTTGATGCTTTGGCCAAAAGGGTTGAAAACATGGTCACTGCACGTGAGATCATGGACTCATTGCAAAAATTACTTGAACGTCAGTTCTTACTTTTTGACCACAAAGGGATGGATGACAAAGAAACCATTAGTGTCAATTCCCAAGATAACGTCCGGGAAGAGAAAGCAAGTGTTGCTAACTCTGTTAAAGTTCATCGACGAGAAGTGTTCTCTGAAATGGAACTTGAAGCTTATTTAGGTTCTAATACTGATCCCACTACTCTCCAAAAGAGGAGGAAGTCTAAAGACAGTAAATTTGATTTATTGGTCTTGGAGACGTGTTTAGTAAAGAATGATGATTCTGCCTGGATCCTAGATTCCAATGCTACTAATCACGTCAGTTCTTTCTATCAAGGATTTAGTTCCTGGAAAACGTTGCCACAGGAGAGTTGACTCTTCGAGTCGGTACTGGTGAGGTTGTTTCTTGCTGTAGGCAGATCGAAGTTATTTTTGGACAAGAAACGTTATCTGTTACTGGATAATATTTTTGTAGTTCCTCATATCAAGAGGAACTTAGTCTCGATTTCTTGTCTCATTGAACAAGGCTATATCGTCTTCATTTCTGAGAGTAAAGTGTTTATTTTCAAGAATGGTATGGAAATTGGTTTTGGTTCAATGGAAAATAACTTGTATGCACTAAGGTCGTTAGTCATAAAAGCCTTGCTTAATACCGAAATGTTCAGTACGACGACAACTACTAAAAGACCAAATGTTTCTTCTAAGGAAAACACACATCTTTGGCCTCTGAGGTTAGGTCTCATCAATCTCAATAGGATTGAGCAGTTGGTGAAATACGGACTTCTAAAGAGTTTAGAAGAAAACTCCTTGCCGGTGTGTGAATCATGCCTTGAAGGCAAGATGACCAAATGACCTTTTACTAGAAAAGGTTATAGAGCCAAGGAAGCCTTGGAGCTTATACATTCAGACCTTTGTGGTCCAATGAGTGTTAGAGCTCGAGGTGGGTATGAATATTTTATCTCTTTCATAGATGATTATTCAAGGTACAGGTATGTATACCTAATTTAACGTCAGTCTGAAGCCCTTGACATGTTCAAGGAGTATAAGGCTGCAGTTGAAAACTTGTTAGGTAAGAAGATAAAAACACTATGATCTGATCTTGATAGAGAGTATATGGACCTCCAATTCTAGAACTATACGATAGTGTAGGGATTGGTGTCCGAATTCTTCCGAAGTCTCGTTGTTTGTAATATATACACATTGTTATGAATAAAATAAGAGTGATTTTATTTGGTATTTACTCATATCCAATAAACAAAGCTCCATGGTTATTGTATGTAAACTTAAGCATGTATATGAGATATACAAGTGGATCATGCCTTAATTGATAAACTAAATAGGTCTGTAGTATAAGGATTAAGGAGGGATAACTGATCCTTGTGACACTATGGATATGACCTGCTTTATAAAGGTTTGCAAGTGTTGTGAACTACTACAGATGGTAGATCCTGACAATTCATGTGGAGACATGCAAATGAGTGTGTTCTATACAAAGAGTTTGTATAAGACCGGACCATGAGATGATTCGTCTCTGTATATAATGCTGTTGATACTAGAGAGTTACATCTCACCTAAACGACCATAGGTGACATGACCTTAATTCTGAGTGTTTTGGGAACTCCTGCCTTTGAGAGCGGTCCTTTGATTAGTATAGGTGAGAGTGGCCAGATTGCCAACTCAACATGCCTACCATTTTGGGGACTTGTCTAATTTGGGAGCTGGGAACTTAGTTACACAAGATGGAATTCACTCCTTCCCCGAAACAGGGGTAAGTAGATAGATTGCTCCCTTAAGGGTTGATTCCGGGTCTTGAACATAGTGGCCACAACTTCTCTATGGAAGAGAGGACTTAGTCATAATAGAACTATGATTTATGTTCATTAGAGGGATCGGTGGTACTTAAGGAGTTAGATGTAACTACATGGGCATAACGGTTATTGGCCCAGCTGTATTTACGAGCGATCTGTCAAGTGTTATCGTAGTGTTGATTGGTTGATATGGACATATAATATATCTGTAGTAAGGAGAGTCCTGTCGGTCGTTAGTGGAGTGCCTGGCAGTTAACGGATGGTGGATCCCGTGACTAAAGAATTTAGTCTATTATTCACGTACCGTTGGAGCTTCGATCTACAAGTCCATAAGGTCCCCTTGGTAGCTCAATGGATTAAAGTTGAGAATCAGTTCTTGGTGTTGATTTGAAATGTTCAAATTGACAAGAGGTAATTCGATTATATATGATATGATTAGGGTGATGTATGAGATATATCAAGTGAAGGATTAATGTAAATGAGATTTACATTAAGAACCATGAAATAGAAAAAGAGCTATGGTTTATATGTTTCTTGAGATGAAATATTAAAACTATAGGTTATAAATATACTATGGTAAGTTGGTTATCATATATATTTATAATAATATTAATTATTGGATAATTATCTTTTTTTCTCTAATAACCAATTGAGTGGGAGGTTATTGGCGGTTTCATGGTAACCGTGAGATAAATAGAAAAATGTTTTCCTAAATTTAGTAGTTGATGATTGAGAGTTTCTATTCTCAGTAGTTCTCACGGTTGGCCTTCAAGTGAATGAGATTCACTAATCGATAGCTTAAGAGAGACCAAACGATCTTGGAGTGACACTACACGATAGTCACTCAACTTGCCGGTTAGCTATACGATCGTGGAGCTTTTGCTAAATGAACGTGGAGCTTCCTCTAAACGATTGGGCATCGACTATACAATAGACTTGTCATCTCCCACTTGCTCAATCGTTTATATGATTGTTCTTCCTCTAGTCTCATAGTCTAACCAAGTCCACACAGAGCCCACACTGTGGTGGTCTCGTACTCAACTCGATATAGTTGAGGTTTTTGGAGGTTGTTCACTGTGTTCGTGATCTTGAAGATCACTGTGTTCGTGGTCGCTGTGATCATGCAGTGTAGCGGTCGAAGTGTTCGAGCATTCGTGATTGTCATCTTGCTGTGAATGAGCGTTCGTGATCAAGGGTGTCGAAGATCTGTCTCTTATACACATCTAGATGTGTATAAGAGACAGGTTCGTGATCTTGGAGATCACTGTGTTCGTGGTCGCTGTGATCATGCAGTGTAGCGGTCGAAGTGTTCGAGCATTCGTGATTGTTGTATTACTGGTTGAACGAGCATTAGTGATCAAGGGCTGTCTCTTATACACATCTAGATGTGTATAAGAGACAGCCCTAAAAAGTTGGAACCACGTTCGAAAGTTTGCCTCTTTGTAGGCTACCCTAGGGAAACAATGGGTGGATACTTCTATGATTTGAGCTAGAACAAAGTGTTTGTGTCAACAAATGCTATCTTCTTGGAAGAAGACCACATCGAGTATCATAAACCACGAAGCAAGCTTTTTTTACATGAGACTTCTAATGTGACTACTGAGGGTTCAACAAGAGTTGTTGAACAGACCAATAGTTCAACAAGAGTTGTGGATATCAGTACATCTAGTTAACCATCTTAAGAGTTGAGACTGCCTCGACGTAGTGGGAGGGTTATGTACCCACCGGATCGCTACATGATTTTTACTGAAGCCCGAAACATCATTTCTGATGATGAGGTTGAGGATCCATTATCTTATAAGCAAGCAATGAAGGATGTTGACAAAGATGAGTGGATTAAACCCATGAACCAGGAAATGGAGTGTATGTACTTCAATAATGTCTTGAAACTTGTGGATAAGCTTGATGAGGTAAAACCTATAGGATGTAAGTAGATCTACAAACGAAAACGAGGTGTAGATGGAAAAGTGCAAACCTTTACGACTAGACTCATGGTAAAGGGTTATACCTAGGTCGAGGGAGTGAACTATGAGGAAACTTTCTCACCTGTTGTCATGTTGAAGTCTATCAAGATACTCTTGTCGATAGCCACATTGTATGATTATAAGATATGGCAAATGGACGTCAAGACTGCCTTTCTTAATGGTAATCTTGAGGAGACCATCTACATGGTTCAATCAGAGGGGTTCATTGTTCCAAATCTAATAGGTCCATTTATGTGTTGAAACAAGGGTCTAGATCGTGGAACATTAGATTTGACAATGCGGTCAAATCGTTTGGCTTTGATTAGAATGTTGATGAGCCTTGTGTTTACGAGAAAATCATCAACAGCTCAGTAGCTTTCCTGGTATTGTATGTGGATGATATCGTACTCATTGAGAGTGATGTAAGTTTTCTGACTGACATTAAGAAGTGGCTAGCCGCCCAATTCCAAATGAAAGATTTGGGAGAGGCACAGTATGTTCTAGGGATCCAGATCATTCGGGATCGTAAGAGCAAAAGGTTAGCCTTGTCTCAGACATCATACATTGATCAAATGTTGATCAGGTATAGGATGCAGGATTCCAATAGGGGTTTACTACCCTTCAGGCATGGAATTGTATTGTCTAATAATCAATGTCATAAGACACCTCAAAAGGTTGAGGAGATGAGACGAATTCCCTATGCTTCAGCTGTTGAAAGCTTAATGTATGTAATGTTATGTACTAGACCTAACATTTGATATGCAGTAGGGATTGCATGTCGTTATCAGTCCAATCTAGGATTAGATCACTGGACGGCAGTCAAAACGATTCTCAAGTATCTTCGGAGAATGAGGGACTACATGCTCGTGTATGGAGATAAGGATTTGATCAGGGACTCTGACTTTTAAACAGATAGAAATTCTCGAAAATCGACACCAGGGTCAGTGTTCACTCTGAATGGAGGGGCTGTAGTGTGGCGAAGCATCAAGCAAGGATGCATCGCGGATTCCACTATGGAAGCCAAATACGTAGCCGCTTATGAAGCAGCTAAGGAGGCTGTTTGGCTGAGGAAATTCCTTACAGATTTGGAAGTTGTTCCAAATATGGATTTGCGGATCACTCTTTATTGTGATAACAACGGGGTTGTGGCAAATTCAAAGGAATCTCAGAGTCATGTAGAGGCAAGCATATAGAATGAAAATATCATTTGATCAGGGAGATTGTGCATCGCGATGATGTGATAATCACAAATATTTTATCGGAGCACAACGTTGTTGATCCGTTTACAAAGGCTCTCATGACTAAGTGTTTTAGGGTCATCTGGACAGCCTGGTCTACGGGACATGCGACATCTTATCTAGGACAAGTGGAGATGATACTGAGGTATAGAGTATGCCCTAGTTTATTATATATTGTATTTATTTTTTCATGTATTGTACATTAGTCTCCCGAGTTATTTTATTTGTACACATCGTTATGAACTAAAATAAGAGTTATTTTATTTGCATTTACTTATATCCAATAAAAAAAAACTTGTGGCTATTGTATGTAAACTTAAGCATGTATATGAGATATACAAGTAGATCATGCCTTAAGTAATAACCTAAAAGGTTTGTAGTATAAGGATAAATGAGGGATATCTTATCCTAGTGACAGTATGGATATGACCTACTTTGTAGAGGTTTACAAGTGTTGTAAACTACTACAGATGGTCTGATCTTGACCATTCATGTGGAGACATGTAAGTGGGGGTGTCTTATACAAAGAGTTTGTATAAGACCGTACCACAAGATGATTCGTCTCTTTATATAACGTCGTTGATACTTGAGACTTACATCTCACCTATAACGACCATAGGTGACATGACCTTAATCCTAAGTGTTTTGTGAACTCTTGCCTTTGAGGGTGGTCCTTTGATTAGTATGGGTGAGAGTGGCCAGATTGCCAACTCAACAAGTCTACCTTTTTGGGGATTTTTCTGATTGGGGAGCTGGGAACTCAGTTACACAAGACAGAATTCACTCATTCCCCAAAGCAAGGGTAACTAGATAGATTGCTCCCTTAAAGGCTAATTTCGGGTCTTGAACATAGTGACCACATCCTCTCTTTGGAAGAGAGGACCCAGTCATAGTTGAACTATGACTTATTGTTCATTAGAGGAATCAGTGGTACTTAAGGAGTTAGATGTAACTACAAGGGCAAAACAGTAAATTGGCTCAACTGTACTTACGAGCGATCTGTGAAGGGTTATCGCACTATTGATTGTTTGATATGGACACAGAAATATATCTGTAGTGCGGAGAGTGCAACTGTCCGTCTTTAATGGAGTGTCGACAGCTAACGGATGATGGATCCTATGACTAAAGAGTTTAGTCAGTTATTCACGTACCGTTGGAGCTTCAAGCTACAGGTCCATAAGGTCCCATTGGTAACTCAATGGATTCAAGGAGTTAGTTTGAAGTGTTCAAATTAACAGGAGGAAATTCAATTATATATGATATAATTGGTGTGATGCATGAGATACATCAAGTGGAGGATTAATGTTAATATGATTTACATTAAGTACCATAAAATAGAAAAAGAACTATGGTTTATATGTTTCATGAGATGAAATATTAAAACTATAGGTTATAAATATAATATGGTAAGTTGTTTATCATTTTTATTTATAATATATTAATTATGTGATAATTAATCTTTTTCTCTAATAACAAATTGAGTTGGAAGTTATTGGTGGGTTTATGGTAACTGTGAGATAAAAGGAAAAATGTTTGCCTAAATTTAGAGAGTTTCGACTTTCAAAAATAACTCACGGAGAAAGCTATCAAGTGAAAGTGTTTCACTTAGTGATAGCCATAGAGAGACTAAATGATCGTGGAGCTTTGACTACACGATAGTTCATTCAGCTGATCATAGCTAAATGATCACGTGGCTTTGTTTATATGATAGGTTTCCATTTACTACACGATTGACCATATCGTCTATATGATAAACAACTTCCTATCTCCCACTTGCTCGATCGTCTACACGATTGTTGTCTTCCAGTCTCTTCCTCAAACCAAGATCATACAGAGCCCACAACTCCTGGATTCTCACACCGAGAATACCAAGGAAACAATTGTGGTGGTGTCCTTATTCATTTCGTGAACTCAGTGTGACTCGATTGCTTCGTGGAGGTCGTCCGTTGGGTTCGTGATCATTGTGTTCATTGTCTTGGTGTTGTGTACCAATCATTGTGTTTGAGAGTTGTTGTTCTTGGACGCATTAGAGTGCTCAAGGGAGTTTGAAGAATGGTTCTTCAAAGGTACACATATTTTATCCCTTGATTCTATCATTTAGCATGCTGTAATTTCGTTTTGTGCATGACTTGTTAGTTTCCGTTCTTGTACTGTAATTTTTTATGTTCAACTCGAATGGAATTTGGAACGATCCTTCCACTGCTCATGGAAATCATCATTCTTGATTTCCTTCACCACCCTCCTCAATGAGCTACAGACCTTTCAGTTCTTAATGAAAAGCAAAGGACAGAAGGGTGAAGCAAGTGTTGCTTCATCCTCTAAGAAGTTCCACAGAGGTTCGACATCTAGGACAAAGTCTGTACCTTCTTCCTCCAACAATAAAAAGTGAAAGAAGAAGAAATATGGAAAGAGGAAAGCTAACCCGCCAGAAACTGCTCAAAAGAATTCCAAGGTTGCAAAGGGAATCTGTTTCCATTGCAACCAAGAAGGACATTAGAAAAGAAACTGTCCCAAGTACTTGGCAGTAAAGAAGAAGGCCAAACAAGGTAAATGTGATTTTTTTTGTATTGGAAACATGTTTAGTGGAGAATGATGATTCTTCCTGGATTATAGATTCTGGCGCCACAAACCATGTTTGTTCTTTATTTCAGAAAATTAGTTCCTGATGGCAACTAGGTGCTGGTGAGATGACGATGCGGGTTGGAACTAGGCATGTCATTTCAGCTGTGGCAGTGGGAGGTCTCTAGTTGATTTTATTTTGTTGGAAAATTTATATGTAGTTCCTGGTTTAAAAAGGAACCTATTTTCGGTAAATTGTTTGCTTGAACAATCATACTGTATCAACTTTATTGTAAATAAAGTGTTTATTTCCAAAAATGGTATTTTGCGAAATTGGAAAACAACCTTTACGTGCTAAGACCGTTAGCAACTAAGGCGTTCCATAACACTAAAATGTTTAAAACTACAATAACTCATCATAAAAGACTTAAAATTTTCTCTTAAAGAAAATGCAAACTTTGGCACCTGAGGTTAGGACACATCAATCTCAATAGGATTGAGAGGTTTGTGAAGAATGGACTTCTAAGAGAGTTAGAAGAAAATTCTTTACCTGTGTGTGAGTCATGCCTTGAAGGCAAAATGACTAAGAGATCCTTTACTTGAAAAGGTCACAGGGTGAAAGAACCTTTAGAGCTAGTACATTCAGACCTCTGTGGTCCGATGAATGTAAAAGCTAGGGGAGATTATGAATATTTCAACACCTTTACTGATGACTATTCAAGATATGGGTACGTATATTTAATGCAACATAAGTCTGAATATTTTGAAAAGTTCATAGAATTTAAGGCTAAAGTTGAAAATGCATTAAGTAAAACAATAAAGACATTTCGATATGTTCGAGGTAGAGAGTTTATGGATCTGACATTTTAAAACTATTTGATAGAACATAGAATAGTATTCCAACTCTTAACACCTGGTATATCTCAGCAGAATGGTGTATCAGAAAGGAGAAATCGAATTCTGTTAGACATGGTCTGGTCTACGATGAGTTACGCTTCCTTACCTGACTCGTTTTAGGGTTATGCAGTGGAGACTACAGCGTACATTTTAAACCGTGTTCCATCCAACAGTGTTACCAGAACACTTTTTGAGTTATGGAATGGTTGTAAAGCTAATTTATGTCATTTTAGAATCTGGGGTTGCCCAACACATGTGCTTGAGGCTAGTCCTAAGAAACTGGAATCTCGTTCAAAATTGTGCCTATTTGTAGGCTACCTCAAAGGAACGAGAGGTGGTTACTTCTTTGACCCAAAAGTAAACAAAGTGTTTGTATCGACAAACACTACTTTTCTTGAAGAATACCACATAAGGGAGCACAAGCTCCACAGTAAAATTGTATTGAATGAACTTTCAAAAGAAACTTCTGAACCTTCAACAAGAGCTGTTAAATAACCCAACACCTTAACAAGAGTTGTTGAAGTTGGATTATCTAGTAGGTCAAATCCACCTCAAGTTTTAAGGAAATCTCGACACAGTGGGAGGGTTGCAAACCCACCTGTCTGTTACATGAGTTTAACTGAAATCCTAACTATGGTAGCTGACAGAGATGTTGAGGATTCATTATCTTACAAGAAGTCAATGGATCTCAAAATGGAGTCATGTACTTCAATTCAGTATAGGATCTTGTAGATCAACCTGATGGGGTAAAACTTATAGGTTGCAAATGGATCTACAAGAGAAAATGGGGTGTTGATGGAAAGGTGCAAATCTTCAAGGCTAGACTGGTGGCAAAAGGTTATACCGAGGTTGAGGGAGTTGACTATGAGAAGACTTTCTCACCTGTTGTCATGTTTAAATCTATCTGGATCCTTCTGTCCATTACTTCGTATTATGACTATGAGATTTGGCAGATGGACGTCAAGATTTCCTTTCTGAATGGCAATCTTGATGAGACCATTTATATTGAGCAACTCAAAGGATTTCTAACCCAAGGTCAAGAGCAAAGGGTTTGCAAGCTTAATCAGTCCAATTATGGACTGAAGCAAGCTTCTTGATCTTGGAACATAAGGTTTGATACTGCGATCAAATATTATGGATTTAATCAAAATGTTGATGAGTAATGTGTTTACAAGAGGATCATCAATAGTTTAGTAGCTTTCTTAGTGTTATATGTAGATGATATCCTACTCATTGGGAATGATGTAGGTCTACTGACTGAAGTTAAGAACTGGCTAGCGATTCAATCCCAAATGAAAGATTTGGGAGAGACTCAATTTGTTCTGGGAATCCAAATCTTTAGAGATCGAAAGAACAAAATGCTAGCTCTGTCTCAAGCATCTTACATTGACAAGATGCTTGTCAAATATTCGATGCAAAACTCTAAGAGAGGCTTACTACCTTTCAAACATGGAGTAATATTGTATAAGGAGCAGTGTCCTAAGATACCTCAAGATGTATGCGATGTTATGTACGAAATCTGACATCTGCTATGTCATGGAGATAGTCAGTAAATATCAGTCCAATCCAGGATTTGGTCATTGGACCGCCGTTAAAAATATCTTCAAGTATCTACAGAGAACGAGGGACTACATGCTCAAATATGGTTCTAAGGATCTGATCCTTACTTGAGACACAAACTCTGATTTTCAGATTGATAAGAATTCCAAGAAATCCACTTTAGCATTAGTGTTCACTCTTAATAGAGCAACAATAGCCTGGAGGAGCACCAAGCAAGGGTGCATTGCTGACTCCATTATGAAGACTGAGTATGTAGCGACTTGTTAAGCTGTTTAGCTCAGGAAATTCTTTACGGATCTAGAAGTCATTCTAGACATGTCAAAGTCCATCACACTTTATTGTAATAACAGTGGTGTTGTGGCTAATTCCCAAGAGCCTAGGAGTCATAAGAGTAGGAAACATATAGAGCGGAAATCTTATCTCATCCGAGAGATTGTGCATCGAAGGGAGGTAATTGTCACATAGATAGCTTCGAAGCACAATGTTGCTGATTCGTTTATAAAGGCCCTCACGACTAAGCTGTTTGAGGGTCATCTGCAGAGTATGGGTCTATGGGATAGGTCACATTTAGACTAGGGCAAGTGGGAGATTTTATACTAGTAGTTTGTGCCCTAGTTTATTGCTTTATGTACTTTGTATTACAGTTTGACTTTTACACTGTACACCCTACTAACTTTAGGTCAACTAGGGGATTGTTTGGGTTGATGCCCTAAATCTCATAGGGTCCTATAGTTTGTAATTGTAATGTACAAAAATTTTATTTATGTAATAAAATATTTGATGTTTTACTTCAAAATTAGTTTCATTAACCACAAACCAATAAACTAACATCCAAGGCTATCTTATAGCTTAAACATGTATGTAGAGATATACGGGTGGATCATGTTTAAGTGATAACCTAAATGGTCTGTAGTAGATGGATAAGGTTGGATGCCTTGTCTTAGTGACACTATGAGTATAACCCATTTTTTAGATGTTATAATTGTTGTAAAGTGCTACAAATGATCTGATCCTGATCATTCATGTGGAGACATGTGAACGGGGATATTCTATACAAAGGAGTTTATATAAGATCAAACCATGAAATGTTTAGTCTCATTATATAACGCCATTCGTATTAGAGACTTATATTTAACCAGGATGAGCATAGGTAACATGACTTGAATCCTAAGTGTGTTGTAAACTCCTGCTTATGAACGTGGTCCTTTGATTTGTATGGGTGAGAATGACTAGATCACTAACTCAACAAGCCCACCATTTTGGGGATTCGTTTGATGTGGAGTTGGGAACACAACTACACAAGAAGGAATTCACTTCTTCCTCAACATCGGGGTAAATAGATAAATTGCTCCCGTAAGGGTTGATTCCGAGGCTTGAACAATGTGGCGCCACACCCTCTCCTAGCTCGAGAGGGGTTTGGTCATAGTTGGACTATGATTTATTGTTCATTAGAAGGATTATTGGTACTTAAGGAGTTAAAAGTAACTATAGGGGTAAAACGGTAATTTTGGTCTAACTGTACTTACGAGCAATTTTTGAAGGGTCATTGTACTGTTGATTGGTTATACCAATGGATACAAAAATATATTTGTAGTGCGAAGAGTGTAGCTGAGTCTTTAGTGGAGTGCCTTTTAGTTAACAGATGGTGAATAATTTAAATTAAAGAGTTTAATTAATTATTCACGTACCGTTGGAGCTTCAAGCCATAGGTCCATGAGGTCCCCTTGGTAGCTCAACGGGATTTAATGAGAATTAGTTTTATGATTAATGTGAATTGTTTAATTTAATTCAGGGAATTAATTATATGTGATATAATTAATTTAATTTAATTATATATAATTTAATTACTATAATTAATATTTTATACATTATAATATTAAGTATTTATTTGAGAGAAAATAGATATTTGAATATGATTCAAATATTAATTATATGAATTGGATTCATATAGTTAACATTAATAAAAATGTGTTTTATATTAAAAGTCATTGGTGAGAGAAAAGTATGTTATATTTGATATAACATATAGTTTAATATATATTATATGATAAGGTAGTTATCATATGAATATATATTAAATAAATAAACTAATTTAATTTAATTTATTTATTTTTGAATTAATGTTATTTGGGAGGGAGTTGTAACTTCTTTCCCCACTCTTTCTCTCCAGATTGTGTATGTGGGTTAGTTACTCTTTCTTCTTTTCTGTGTGGTAAAGATAGAAAACATAGAAAAATCACATAAGGTAGTTCTGATATCTCAGATCAGATCTCAGGCTTTTCTTTTCTTCTCCTCTCCAAATCCCTTCCCTCACCAAAATAGTCAGAGTCCACTCCTCCTGGATTTTCATCTAGAGAATACTAAGGTTGCTTTTGTGGGAGTGCCCTTTTTGGTATTTATGATTTTCACAGTGAAGAGAAAACGTGAAGATTTTGTTCTTCAAGTGTAAGTCTTCTATTTCCTTTTTCTCTTCTTAGTTTCTATAGCATGCTATATGTTTTGTTTAATTAAATGCATGATCTGTTCCTTTTCTCTGTAAAATTGCGTTCTATAAATTTTTTAGAATTGGGATGATTTGCTTCCGCTGTAGACCCTGCATGGGGATCCTTCAGCTAGTTGGTATGGCTTAATGTGGTTTGTTGGGTGATTTCACGAAATTGAGAATTAGGAACAAATTGGGCAAAACTGATCAAAACCCAGGGCAAAGGTCCAAATACGAGTATCTAGGGGTCAACTATGCAATTAGGAGGGAAGGTAAAGACCAAAATTGAAGAAAAAGTTGTAGAATTTAGTAGAAGAATTGAGGGGTCAGCATTGAGCTTGTGTTGCAACGCTGTCTCGCAACACTGAAGACGCGAGAGTAGAGAACAGGGCAACGTCGCAGCGTTGTGATGCTTTGGATGGCAAGTGCATGCTACGATTGCTTCAAACGTCAACGTTGCAATGCTGAAATATAGTGTTACAACAACAACAATGCGATAATTCTTCTTAAAGGGAAGTAGCGTCGTCTTAAAAAGGGGGGGAAATTGGAGTTTAGAGAATAGTTCTTCGGAGAGTGTTCTACCTATGGTAGAGAGCATTCGTCTAAAAAGTGATTCCCAGCTGGAGATCAACTCGGAATTCGTTGGTGAAGGTCAAAAATCGTGATTGAGATCCGATTACGTTGTAGGGAGATTATTTCTTTAATTCTCAATTCATTCTTTCTCCATGATGAATTCTCTTTGTCTAGGGATTATTATTATTGGAATCATGTGTAGCTAAACTCTAAATTCTAGGGCATTGTTGGATTTTTGGGTTTCTTGAATGGATTCTTGATATTATAATTGATTAATTCTTGATTAAGTTTCTAAATTATCTATTCTTAATACTTTTGGTTAACTGGCCATTAATCAATTGATCTAGGGCTAATTCTTCTGCTTGAGAAAGAAATTTAGAAAGGTCTTAATGCAACACTAGTTTAAGCAATATTAATTGACAATATTGAGACTGATTCAAGAATAATTGAAAGGTATTTTTGCAACACTAGTTTAAGCAATATGAAGAAATTTAAACTTGATAAACTAGGGTTAGAACAGATTGAGCTTGAAAAAGGATTTTCCGAATTTAGAACTTCTAGCTCAACCAGCCTTTATTATTTAATTGCATGTCAATTTCCATTTGTACACCCTTAATGAAACAACACCTTGGAATCGAACTCCTCTTGATTGTCTCTTTCTTTTTATTATTTGCACTTTAATTTTGTTTACAAATCAATATTCTTGTTGCCTAACTATAATCAATAAAAAACTACAATATCTAAGCTTAGGAGAATCTATTCACGCTAGTCTCTGAGGACGATACCTGATTTTAATTGGGATGCATTCTGTCATCACTAACATTACATCTTCAAGTACAGGCAAGCCATGATAGTTAGGTGTTTCCTTTCCAATGATTTTCCCTGTTGCTCAATCACCAAATGTAACTTGTTCTGACCTACTTTCCTGATATCAATAATATAGCTTTTTTCTCTTGTCATATGCCGAAAACATTATCGAAGAACCAAACCCCTTTAATTAAAGATTTAAGTGAAGTAAGTACAATATTACAAAGGTTTGGATTGTTTTTAAATCTCCAAATTTGTTTCATTATAGGAGAATGGATCTTCTGCTATTATAATAACCAAATGACCGTGAGTTTTGTTCAAAGCTCCAATAGCCATACAACTTGTAGCATTAGGGTCTAATATGGTTTTTTTTTTCTCCATAGAAGTGACAGATACATTGCTTTCTGCTTTAATGATTCTTGCTTTGAACACTTGAAATAGGACATTTTGGTTGAGCATTTTTTCATGTTTCTTACTCTCTAACAAACACAATTTTCTATTTCCCTTTATCTGAACTTTGAAGTCTCTTATCAGACTTGGACCAGTAAAGCCAATACCACGAACATCTCTGGAGGACTTGCTTTCAGACAAGATTTGTTCTAAACAATTATTTCCAAAATTTAACATTCTAACAGATTGATTCATGGACTCTCTCTTATGACTTTATTGAGTTCATATTTCAAATTTGAAATAATTTCCATAAGGCAAGCACTATTAGCAATAAGAGACTCCATGTTTACCTTCTGAATATCAAGAGCCTTGGCATCCTCACACCTCTACATATAAAGTTCATGATAGAACGTTGCAATAAACGAGTCACAAGATTCCTCATCACCAATAACTGTAACAAATTTATCGATAAACATTTTCTCCTCTAAACTGTTTGATGAAATGCAACTGACTAAAGCCTTAACATTTTCTTCCAGATCACTACAATCATCAGACTCCTCGTCTGACAAGGTCAAAACATAACCCTTGTTTTGCCTCTTAAGAAATGTTGAACATTCGGACTGATAGTGACCAAAACCTTCACATTCACGACATCTAACTGTTTATCTTTGTTCATGTCATTACCATTCAGTTTGTTAGAATCCTTATTTGATCTATGAGTTCGTTAAACATTTTAATCTAGAGTTGTTCCCCGATTTAACCATCCTTCTAGAGTGAAAATCGTATTTTCTCTCAAACTTCTTTAGCACGCGAGAAGACTGTTTTGATAGTAAGGAGATTGCATTAGCAAGATTTTCTTCGGCTCCTCATTGATTCAAGTGTTTTTAAATTGAAGATTGCAAAGTCATTCCATTGTTCCGCTTCTATGGTTTATCACCAAGGGACATTTCAAAGGTAAATGGAGATCCAAACAGATCATCAACCTTCATTGCGGTGATATCGTGGGCTTCTTCTATTGCAGTGACTTTCATATCAAACCTCTTAGGTAACGATCTGAGAATTTTCCTGACAAGTTCCTCTTTAGAGATCTTTCCTCCCAAGGTAAAAGATTCGTTTGCAATGTCAAATAATCTGACATTGGATTCAATAATAACTTATTCTTCTTGCATTTTTAGAGCTTTAAATTTTGAGGTCAACAGTTGCAATCTAGACATCTTAACTTTGGATGTTCCTTTGTGAGCAATAACAAAAATATCCCAGGCTTCTTTAGCAGAGACATATGTATTGATCAACCAAGAGATATTTTTATCAACACGATTGAATATGACATTTAGGGCTCGTGAGTTTCCAAGAGAGGCTTCATCCTCCTCTTCAGTCCACTCTACTTCAGGTTTGAGTTTCAGTTCACCTTTCTCATTAGCCACTTAAGGATTAGTCCAACCAACAATAATGGACTTTCAGAACTTGTTGTCTAGGGATTCTAGAAAGGCTGACATCCACGCTTTCTAGTATGCATAGTATGTTCCATCCAAAACAGAGGGATGTGTAGTAGATCCTTCTTCCTCTACTCCTTCCATTTGAGAGAGTTTTTATCACAGCACCAGAGATAATGGTGATCCGCTTTGATACCAATTGAAAATAAGAAATGAGTTAACTTCTACGAGATAACTATATTACCTACAATGTTTCAACATTTCACACAACAATTACAAGAAATTATTAAAAGATAAATGAGCACAAGAGATTGGTAACTCAATTAAGTGTAAACCACCTATGACTGGGGAATAGTATGCCCTGGAAAGATAACTTCATTAATGTCAATGATAAATAATTACAATGTAGTACTTATAAGTAATTATAACACAATTACAGTGACTCCCGAACAACTTTATAACTCAACCGTACACATAAGCTCCCCCTAGTTTTGAGACTCCCTCTCATGGAAACTTAGACTCCCCATAAGTAGTTGTATTAGTGAGACTTCCTCTTTGTAAAACTCGAGCTCCCTTCAAGTCATGAGCTCCATTCGAACCAGATGACTAATTTTTCTATAAATATGCATAGCATAAATACACACGAGCAACTCTAACTTCCATAGCAGTCACATATTGAAAAAGAAAAAGAATCGACAAATAATGATGCATAAGGAAATATTCGATAAAGAAAGTATTTTGCAGAATCTACATTTTCGTAGAACATCCATTTGCTAGAAAACTATAAATGTACAACTTAGATAACTTTTGTGATACTTAAAAAAATATTGTCAACAACATAATATTTAACCGTTAGATTCTAAGATGATTGCTTTCTGCTAGAAGATTAATAAGAAAAAAAAATCAAAATAAGAAATAAATTTGTTTTTAATGCAAAACTTGGAAACATGGCTTAATTAGTTTTTCAAACTCAACAATAAAATACAAATATTGATAAGAAATTATAAAAAAGTGTAGGTACAAAAATACGAACGACCATGAGATAAAAAGTTTGAACTCCACAATCTTTAGCAAAACACATCACAATTTCTTTTTTCTTTTTTTCTTTTTCTTTTCCATAAAGAACTGTAATTCAGAAATAGCATAAACTCCACACCAATCAACAGTCTGGAAAAAGTGAGTTTCTTTCCTTTTTTTTTTTTTTTTTTTTTTGAAGATTAGAAAAAGTGAGTTAGAGGAATAAGAAATTTGTGTGATCATTTATCATAATATTAGGTTTTTATTTTTATTTCTATTTTTATATAGATATAGAAGACTTAGGGCCTACTTTGATTGACTAGAGAACAAATATTTTTTTTTTTTTCAAAAAAGTCATTTTTATTTAAACCCTTTGATAATAACTTTTTAAAATACACTTGAATGTGTTACAAAGGCTATTTTGAGAGTGATTGCTAAACATTTCAATTTTTCTAAAATGATTTATTTTCAAAATTAAATACTTGAAAATTAAACCAAATATCTAATAGACTCGTTCTAAACCTTTCATTTTGTGTAGATGTAAGTTTGAATTTGATGTCTAATGAAACTTTAACTTTGTTTTCTGTACCTAGTTTATTCATAAACCTTAAAGGGCTGTTTGAGGCACTGAGTTAAGATATGATATCTGAAGTTCATATGTTTGTGGAGTTCATATATCTGTGGAGTTTATATATTTGTGTTTGGAGTACAAAGTTGAGTTCATATATCTGGGGTATGTAGTGCAGTTTTTTTAACTCTAAATAATTTTCTTTTATGATGACTATTTTTGTTTTGAAAATTCTTATTCAATAATTCTACGCATCTTTAGGTTGAATAACATATGGATGGCAATTTTTGTTCTTTTAATTTTTAAACTACTTCTTCTTCTTCTTCTTTAATGAACAATAATTAACCCACTACATTTCTTGCAGGATTATAGTTAAATAAAATGAGAAACCTAAGAGAAACAAAAACTTTTGATTCCTAATTTTTCTCAATGAATTTCATCATCATCTTCTTCTTCCCTATTGTTGCTCTATATTTTTACTTTGTCATGAATTTTTCTAATTGAATCTCCCCCATCATCTTAACAACCAATGGAATACCATCATATTTCTTCAATAATTTTATTTTCAATTTCTCTAAATTTGGAGGACCATCAGAAAACAAATCTCCATTTTTCACTATTTCTTGCCAGAAAATGTTTCAAGAAAAAAACTCCACTTTGTGGTTCTTTTTATGTATTACATACTTTCAACTGCATACATACTTTTCCAAATATTATTAATATTCATTTGATATGTGAATTCAATTAAATAAAATATATTTTACAAATTCCTACGTATAAAGATTAATTAACAACCCTACAACATAATTTAACAACTATTGTCTTATAATAGTCGAAAGTGGTTGTCAAAATTGATGATCAAAGATGATTCTCGCTAGAGTTTGTAGTTGGAAGTGGTTGTCGGAGCCTGAAGTTGGTCACATGAGGTGGTATTGGAGTTGGTAAACGGAGTTTGTCTTCAGAGATGGTTTTCAAAGTCCAAAGTTGATCGTCGGAGTTGGTTGCGCGAAGGTGGTCGTCGAAGATGATTTTCATTGGAATTTGTAATTGAAAGTGGTTGTTGGAGTTCGAAGTTGGTCGTATGAAGGTGGTATTGGAATTGGTTGTTGGGGTTTTGTCATTAGAGATGGTTGTCGAAGCCTAAAGTTGGTCATCGGAGATGTTTGCTCAAAGGTGGTCATTGAAGGTGATTTTTGTTGGAGCTCGTAGTCGGGGGTAGTTTTTGGAGCCTATGAATGTGGTTGTTAGAGATTGGAGTTTGTTGTCAAAGGTGGTTGCTAGAGCCCAAAATTAGTCGTCGAAGTTGGTTGCATGAAGGTGGTCGTTGGAGTTGGGGCACTGAAGCTGTCGTCGGAGGTGGTTTCCGGAGCCCGAAATTGGTTGCTAGAGTTGGTTCCAGAGTTGTCATCGAAGGTAGTTGTCGAAGCCTGGAGTTAGTTTATGGAGTGTGGCAATGATAGTTGTCGATAGTGATCGATGGGTGGAGCCATTGAAAACATCGAAAGAAGGGAGAGTTGGGATGAATTGGTAAAATATACCAACTCAACTCCACCAACATTTAAAGATGGTGGGCCAAACATTGAATTGGTATATTATACCAACTCAAATCAACTCATGTTGGTGAGCTAAATAACCACTAAAAATGTTAAAAGTTAAGGAACTAAATTTTTAAATTTGAAATTTTAAAGACCAAATAAACAGAACTTTCAAATTTGAAGAACTAAATTCATAATTCAACCTCTAGCGAATTAGACTCAATCTCGATTAGAGGATTGGACCCATCCCATTCCTTACCCTCCAAGATGACCTCAACTTCTAGAAGATGTTGCCCTTCTCTGGGTAAATTTGCGACCACTCAAGAGCACCTAACCATTATGGTATTGAACAATCTACCCAAGTCCACCTCTGACTTCCAGGGTGTCTCCCACACATCTACATTAAGTTGTTGGCAACCAACAACCAGAGGACACCAATGAAGATGAGAGGAGGAACTGGAGGGAGAAGGAGGATCAGAAGAAGCCAACATGCCTAGAAACCCATCCAAATCAACCAAATGCCTCTCGATCAACCTATGCAGCGAGATGACATGAGAGACCCCGTTCCTGAAGAAAATCTCATTATGAAAACTCCACAAGCACCATATGCTGATCTGAAGGAACTCTTAAACAAGAGTATCCATGAGTGGGTTCGAATCTTTCCAATTTCATTGTGACCGAATTACCACCCCACTAATTATAGGCATGCTTTAACAATTAAAATAAAAAAAAGAAGTAAATGTACTAGTTGAAGACGATCTTCACTCGAACTTAGTCCAGCGGAAGTGACTCCTCTACGGTTCTTATCGCCCAGCAATTAATCGCCTAGTAGCACCACGATCTTCTACACGAACGGCAGTGCACGAACAAACACGACTGGGAACGACACCACCACTCAAAGCCCTCGGTATCCTCGGAGTGAGAATCCAAAGAGTGGACTTTGATGGAATTGGTTGAGGGAGGAGGAAAAGAAGATCATGTAGAACGAACAAGTAAGTGGGAAATAATAGATGACTATCGTATAGTCGGGTGCTTATCGTTTAGAGAAAGGTACATGATCGTGTAGGTTTTACTAAGCGATCATTTAGTAAATAGTAAGCGATCGTTTAAATCATCACGGCGTGCTAAGGGATCGTTTAAAGAAGGTGAACGATCATTTAGAAACTGCGTGTGATCGTTTGGTGCGCAGGTGTGCGATCGTTTAGATGATGGGCGCTATCGTATAGGCTCTCAATTAAGCGATCGTGAAGTTTCCACATCCTGAGCGAATTTTCGAACTCTTTACAAAAATGAAAAAAAATTTCGTTTTATTCTTCAGTTACAATAACCAAAATTGATCTTCCCACTTTCACACGATTCAGGAGAAATTCTCGGTCAATTATCACATAACCGCCTAATTAAATAATTAATGAATATAATCATATTATATTCTTAACCTATAATTTGATATTATATATCTACTATAGTAATTTCTCATCTACTTGATATAAATCATATTTATATCTAATTTCCTCCAAAATAATGTATCTCATACATTTAGTCAATTATATCATATATAATTAACTAGTTCAATTATATCATATATAATCGAACTCCCTCTTGTCAATTTGAACATTTCAAACTGACCCAAAAACTGATTCTCGACTTTATCCAAGCTACCAAGGGGACCTTATAGATATGTGACTCGAAGCTCTAATGGTAGGTGAATAGCTGACTAAACTCTTTGACCATGAGATCCACCATCCGTTAACTGCCAGACATTCCATTAAAGACCAACAGCTGAATTCTTCTTACCACAGATATATTTCTTTGTCCATCGGATATAACCAATCATGAGTATGATGACCCTTCACAGATGCTGGTATGTACAGTTGGATCAATTTACCATTTTGCCCCTGTAGTTACATCTCACTCCTTAAGTACCACTGATTCCTCTAATGAACAATACAACATAGTCCAACTATGTGTGAACACCTCTCAGGCCACGAGAAGGTGTGTAGCGCCACATTGTTCAAGCCCTGGAATCAGCCCTTAAGGAAGCTATCTATCTATTTGCCCCTGCTTCGGGGAAGGAGTGAATTCCATCTTGTGTAGCTGAGTTCCCAGCTCCCAAATCAGAAAAATCCCCAAAATGGTAGGTTTGAGTTGGCGACCTGGCCACTCGCACCCATGCAAATCAAAGGACCACCCTCAATGGCAGGAGTTCCCAACTCACTCAGGATTGAGGTCATGTTACCTATGGCCATCCTAGTGAAGTAAAGTTTCTGTCATGAATGGTGTTATATAACGAGACGTTAACACTTCGTGGTCAGGTCTTATATAAACTCTTTGTATAGGACGCTCCCGCCCGCATGTCCCTTACACAAATGATCAGGATCAGACCATCTGTGACAAGTCACAACACTTATGACCATTCCACAAAGCGGGTTGCATCCGTAGCGTTACCAGGATAAGTTTTCCCTTGTATATCTATATACTACAGACAATTTTAGTTACCACTTAAGACATGGTCCATTTGTATATCACCATATACATGCTTAAGTTACATACAGATAACTAGGGATTTTAGGTTTATTGGTTTGTGGTAAAGCAAATAAAACAAACAACTGAGCAAAATCAAGAAGTGAAGTAAAATATCATATATTATACATTACAAGCATTCGTACAAACTGTTTACAAACTACAGGACGCGAGACTTTAGGACATCAACCCCAACATGATCAACATACGTTTGATCTCCTCCCAAGAACCCGAGCCTTTCCACAGGTCCTAGTAGTCTAAAGGTGACATCCATCTCCTGTCAACACCAACTAAACCAACATAATATGGGATGAATAGATCCCAGAAAGAACCAGAAAAGCTTACTCCCTGATGTTACTTCTCTTTATTGTATTTCATTATACCTTTGAAAAAAATGCAATACCTTCGTTTACTAATTTGATCGAAGCTTGGCACTACATAACTGCAATATTTATTTCATTTTTGTTCTTAAAATTTTAAATAATGTCACTCTTCCTTTCTTTCTCTAACAATAATCAAATTTCCATCCCCTTTTTAGTTCAAACATTGAATTTTCAACTTTTGAAAGACAAGCATTGTCATAGTTTAATCGATCTATGCTCATTTAGCAAATCAAATATATCTAATTAATCTATTAATTACATGTGTCAACTTCAAGTACTTGCTTAATAATTTACCAAAATAAATATAGTTCAATTAAACATGTATTATCAACTTCAAAAATAAGGTTCAAATTTTCCTCTCTAAATTATATATATCTATATAAATAGAAGGAAGTACTCGGTTAGTTAACACAATATGAGTATAAATTTATTTTAAAAGAATATATAAATTTATTTTAAAAGAATAAACATAAGGTTCAAAGTAATTTTTTTTTCTTTCAGATGTAGAACTTAAGATTTCAAAATTTAAAATCTAAAATAAAATTGAAACTAATTTAATCCTAAAGTTGTTATTTATTCAAAACTTTATTAGATGATAGTTGTAGGTACCATCCTATTCCACATCTATGGACATGCCTTTAATTATTTTAGTTAGCCATCTCTACTGGCATGACAAGCTTTTAAAAGAAGCCATACTTTTTTTTAATGGATGCATTATTGAACATCCAACTTGCACTGTGTATAGCGAGGGAAGATAAAAGGAACACTTTACAACTAATAGGTATATTCATAACATTATACTACAACACTGTTAATTTCAAAAAGCTGTGGTTTCAAAAATATGGTTTTGACATTTGAGTATATATATTATTTAATGAAATGGTTTTCAGATAGCTTTTGCACATGTTGATATGATTTAACCAGATATGTGTAACATGACCTTTGATTCATTATTAGAATATTCTAAGATTTTGCAACAATCTCTTAGTTTCGTAACTGTTGTACTAAAAAAGATTGTCTAGTATAATTTTTTGCAACAAGGGAAATTCTTTCTTGTTAGTAAAGGATTTATTGGCACATTGGTATGCAAGACCTATTCATCAAATGAGTTTGTTGAACGTATAAGCACGTCCATTCTAGACTAAATAAAAGTAAAAAGATAAAATAAAATGCTTGTATGTAAATGTGTAGAACTTTCCAAAACTTATATGTAGTTTTGGGAACATTTATGTATAAACATGAAAAATTAAGGTCCATTTGATAATTATTTCGTTTTTGTTTTTTGGTTTTTTTAAATTAAGCCTATTCCTTTTTCACTTCTTACCATGATTTGCATCTTTCTTAAATCTTAGCCAATTTTTTTTTTTTTTAAAAAAAATTAAAAGCTACTTTTGTTAGTTTTTAAAATTTGGGTTTGATTTTTTGAACTATTAATGAAAAAGTAGATAATAAAAAAAGAAATTTGGAGATAAGGTAGGGTCTATAGACTTAATTTTCAAAAACAAAAACAAAAAATCAAATGGTTATCAAACAGAGCCTAAGTTTTATATAATGATTATTAGGACTTTTATTTTTGCAAATTCTGTTTATAAACTCTATTTTTACTTTTAAATTTCTTTGTTATCTATCTACTTTCTACCCATACTTTTAAGAATCGAGCTCAAGTTTTGAAAAAGAAAGAAGATAATATAAAAATTTTGATTTTATTTTTACACTTTACCTAAAAAATCAAATTAATGTTTCTAAAAACAAGTGTAAAACCTCGTTATTGGAAATTGGAAAAAAAAAAAAAAACAAGTATAAATTTAAAGATAAAAAATTAAAGACTAAATAGTTATCAACAATATATTTGAATTTTTACTTATAGAATTTTATTATAAATGATGGTCGCCAACAATAAAATGATAATAATAGAAAGATTACAACACTATCAAGAATTATTTCTCTTCATTTTTTTCCATAAAAAAGTATCCTTTAAATTACTGAATTAAAAACACTTGCAAGTTAAGATCACATGAATAGTAGTGTGTCTAGACACTACCCCTTCACTGTAGCACTTCATTGAACCAATATCTAATTACACAAAAGATAGGGGCAATTGCAACTTTAATTAAAAGAAATTGAAAATTGGACGCGTGTTCTTAGGTTTTGTTTTTTTTGTAAATATGTCAAAAAATTTGCTTGAAAATTTGGTTGCTATCTAATTTCTATGTGATTGTTATCTGATTATTATCTGATTTCTATGTGATTGTTATGTGATTGTCACTAGAGATTTCAAATTTCTCCACGGGGACGGACGTCGCAGGGCCCCGCCCCGAATGGACTGGGGATTCTCCAATTAGATGGGGAATGAGGGAGGAAGTGGAGGAAAAAATTTTCCATGAACTAAACGGGGACGGGGACGGGGACAAGGAATGCATTCCCCATCCCCGCCCCAATTAGCTTTTACATATTTATTTAGTATAGTTATCTAATGTTATGATATTATTATTATTATATAAATGTTACATTTAAATTTCAAATTTGATTATTTATTTGGAAAGATAATGAATATATTTAAATTGAATGTTTAAATTTAGATTATATATGTGAATAATTTGATTTATATTTATTTCTTTCTACTGAAAAATTAGCTTTCTTAGGCCAAACTTGAGTAATTTATTTTTAAATTTAAATTGTCATATAAAACTAACCATAATAAATAATTTAGTAATAAAATTGATTATTTAATTAAAATTTGTTCGATTTAAATTAATTGGTTTTTTTCAAAAAAAAAAATGGTAATAGGGAAAAATTTCCTATGGGGAATCCCGCTCCGATTCCCGTGGGGAATTTCACGGGATGGGGAATGAAAAGGGGAGGGGGGACGGGGATGGAGAATGGCATCTCGGCCCCGTCCCGTTCTATGAACATATATAGTTGTCACATCTACAATTACAAAAAAGTTGAATTCATGATTTTGATTTCTTAAAATGTATTTGCCATATAATTTTCGTTTGAAATATAAAATTTGTTGATAAGTACTAAAATGAATCTAAATCGATCTGTATTTAAAGAGGTGTGGACTTTAAAACAATAATTGAAGGAACATGACAGTAATGGGTTCGATCAGGATTAGCATGTGAAACAATTCCATTGGCAGATAATTTTACACTTAAAGTAGCTACTTCTCGGATGATTAATAATTCAGTTAAGGCTGTTGAGCACTTGGCTACTGTTTGACTAATTCGTGAAACAATTGCTCACCATCAATCAAGTATTAAATCAAAATTAATCCGAGTATGGTGTCCGAAAGGAATTGATCATATAACTAACAAAATTCTTTAAATGTAGCAAATTATTTTTCTAAAGAGAGCAAAGAAAGACAGAGAGGCAACCACGTCTGAAAATATTTTGAAGGATGTTGTTTGAATGCAAAAGGTAACTGTTACGAAAACGACAATTAAAGAATATAAAATAACATAAAAGAATCGACACAGATATATGTGGTTCATTAACGGTGTGCTAGCCACGTCAATGAGATAGAGGAAAAATAATATTATTAGACAGAATGTAACAACTATAGTAGCTAAAGAGTCTGTCATAATTTAGTTACATTCTCTGACCACCTGCATTTGAATGTATATAGTCTATAGAACTCAAGTTAGCGAGTGAATGTTGCGGAACGACAATAGAATGATAGCTATCGCTAGCAAGCTAGTCACTGTGCTGTTCAACATGCCGAGAAGTTCCTACCAAGTGTCACGTGATCGACCCGCTATCGCTAATTCAATTGAATTCCAAATGCCTCTAGGATTAGAGAGTTTATATAGCGCAATATTCTAAAGCATAAGGTCATAAACGTAAATAACTACAAATAAATAAATATGTTAAATAGAAATTCTGAATAGGTTTATTTTAAATATCTTTTTTTTCCTTTTTCAAAATCTTATATATATATATAATTATATAATCGTAAATAACTACAAATATATATATATATAATTAATTAGTTTTTTTCTTTTTCGTACTTACATTCCCTTAGAAAAAATCCAAATATTTTATCCAATCTTTTCCAAATCTTCTCCTATTTAATTAACCCAAACCCATACGTCCAAATCCACACAATCTTTATTGCCAAAAAAAAATTCGAATTGAATTATTTTGCAATAATACACTTCTTTTTAAATCCCAAATTAAGTCGACTTAACCAAATAACTCAAATTGTCCTCAAAATCCAAAATACCCAAATAATTAAACAAAAATTGCCTAAAATTTGGGATGTCACATTCCTCCCTCTTTAAGAAACTTTCGAACTAGAAAGTTTAATAACTCTAAAAAAGAGCTATTATTCCTAGCTTAATTTAGGTTCGTTAATGGATCTTATGTGTTTATTGTCTTATTTTGTAGGTACCGAGCAATCATGAGGTAGAATTGACCATTTAGAGCTGAAGGGGTTTAATTTGAAGCAATTTGGTGGTGATTTGAGCATTTGAGCTTCAAAGGAGTAAAATTACCAAAATGCCCCTGTTTCAACGTTGCAACACTAGTGTCATGCCTAGGCCCAATGCTCTCGCAACGCTAAGTGACAGTAGCTTTAATTCTTAGTGTGAAATGCCCTGAATCTGTTTGTTGACGCTTCGAACAACCAAGTATGGGGGTTGCCCCGAAACTTATTCAGAATTCGTATTTAGCATATTTATTTATTTGTAGTTATTTATGATTATGACCCTAGGGTTTAGAGTAGTACGCTATATAAAGCTACTAAAGAGGGAATATGGCTGAGGGGATTAGTTGGTGATCTTCGTTTGTATCATGACCAAGCTATTCTATATTGTGATAGTTTGAGTGCAATATGTCTAGCCAAGGATCAAGTTCATCATGAGAGAACTAAGCACATAGATGTAAGATATTCCTTCTTAAGAGGTGAGCAGAGAGTTAAAGTGATGAAAATTGGTACTGCTGATGAGCCTGCTGATATGTTCACCAAACCGGTTCCACAAGGCAAGTTCCAACATTGTTTAGACTTGCTGAAAGTTTTGAATTGTTAGTGGTCCCCTTTGTGGGACACTTTGAGGCATGAGGGTGAAGTCTGGGTACATCTGGTGATATTGATTTATGTTGCATTTGGTACATCTGTTATCTGGGAGAGAATTCAAGTCAAGGTGGAGATTTGTTGAAATGCCTTGAATCTGTTTGTTGGTACTTCAAACAACCAAGTATGTCTGGCATATTCAACATATTTATTTATTTGCAGTTATTTACGATTATGACCCTAGGGTTTAGAGTAGTGCGCTATATAAACTCTCTAACCCTAGAGGCGTCGTTTTTTATGTAATTTCTGAAAACATTCTCTCAAATAATATTGTTCTCCCTCTACCCGTGGACTTAGCTAACACACTGTTAGTGAACCACGTATATTTGTGTATCGATCTTCTCTATCTCTACGTTCCTTTTGTGTTCTTTAATTGTCGATTTCGCAACACTCAGGACAACGTCACAATGCAACCCTTAAGGTTGCAAAGCTGTGAGGTATAACGCAACGCCAACATCCGTGTGCACCTGTCGCAAGTGAGCATCGATGCCACCGTTGCAACGCTCCCCTAACGCTTGAGGTCTGATTCGATAGAAGCCTTGCAATGTTCTTCTTAGCGTTGCAGTGCTACGCTGGATTTCTATAAATAATCTCTTCGACTTTTGGTCAAAGGTATGCTAAAAATTCTGAGTAATTTGAAGAATTTGATTCAATCTTGGAGGCTGAACTTCAATGGAGGCCAAGGAGATGCTTTACTATCTTCTTTATTCTTTGAAATTTTGGTATCATAGGTTAGATTTTTCGTTAATTTTTGGATTGTGAGCATGGATTGGCTCGTATCTTGTGGATTTGTCTATGAATTTATGAGGTAATTTTCATCTAGTTTCTTTGATCAATGATTCGATGTTAATTTCATGAGTTTTTTGTTGTCATTTGGTGCTTGCAATTCCGAATTATGTTTTTCTTTGAATCTATTTTAATTCCAAAAGCATGATTATTAAGGTCGATTTTTCATACTTTATCGTGCATGCTAATGATTCTTAGTCTTACTAAGGTCCTAAGTAGTAATAGCAAATTAGTCATTTGATGGCTATTCCTAGAATGTGCTAATTGTTAGGATATACAAGCATGCAACGGAAGCAAACAGAACCAATAAGTACTCTAAATACATTTAATTTAAGTTCTATAAGCATGCTTAAATAGAAATTTAAGAAGAGAGTTTCTTAACAACATACCTTTGATGAATTCTCCCAACTTCAAGCTGCCCTTCACTGATTCCAGCTCCAATTCAGCAGTGAACCACCAAGAGATCTTCTATACTATTCTCAGCCTTGAATTTCAGTGGTGGAACTTGATGCGTTATTTTATTATGTGAGATTATGGAGGAAATGCGGTGATGGAATTGCATTGAGCACTTAAGTTTTCTCAATGGAATCCAAGTGTAAACCCCATTGAGTTCCTGGTAAATCCAGGTTCGAACTCAGAGACTTGGGAAAATAATATGCGGTGGTAATTTGTTCAAGAAAACTTTGCGGTAACCAAATAAATCAATAGTTGTTGAGGTTGTTGTTTGCGATAATGAAAAATAAACAATTGCGATGGATTTGAGAAAAGTCTAATTGTGTGATAGACTGAGTATGCGGATGAACGGGTTGAGAAGGTCTTTAGCTAGCGTTACTTGGGAATGCGTCAGACTATGCAATCATGCTACACCCATGCACAGCAAGTCATTTTCCAATGCAAATGCGGTGCTCCTAAGTCTAGGACGAATGTGTTGAATGCAAAAGTGTCCATAGAGCTTATTCCTAAGTCTCTACTATTTTTCTATGTGATGATGCAAGATGCACAAAGGCAAGGTGACTGCACACAATCATACCCTATCTCTAGAATGCATGTGATGCGTTAATAGAAAACATTTCTTATTTCTAAGCTCCTATCTCTTGATTATGCGTTCTAATCTGACTCTTTCGAGCCTAGATTCTAACCTGATTTTCCCAAGCCTAGATCCTGTCCTTAGACTACCCTCCTTAGTATCTCTAATGGACGAATGAAGCATGCATAATACAAGATAATCGCATAGAATGAAGATCTCCAATTAAGTTAGCTAAGTGCTTCTTAACCCATTCAACAGATTTAGCTATTCATGCGTAAATAACAAAGAGTGAACAGATATAGAGAAGTAAATTTCATTTCTATAAATTAGTTTGAATACAAAATAACAATGGAAGATAAAGGTAGAGAGCCTGGTAGCAATCCTTTGCTGCCCGAGGCTTTTATACTGGCAATCTCTATTCGGTTAAAAAGATATTCTTGCTTCCACCGAAGCTGGCCCTCTCTATGCTCTTAAAGCTTCCAACGCTCTCCCAAGCTTACTGGAACGATCTATCGGCACAACTTCCTTCTCTCGCTTCCGCCTTAAAATAAAAGAAAATCTAAGAACAAGGCTAAACTATCTAAGGAAAAATTCTCTAACTCTCCGAACTGTTGAACTAGTGAACCCCTTTTCTAAAGGATGCCTTCGGTATTTATAGAACTTCTAGGGTGAAAGGTGGTTTCTCTCTCATGATTGCACAGATGGGACGGCTTTAATTCCCTGACTGATGTGCCAAATATTTATCACCGAAAAGCTGAATGTACTTGTTATCGTTAGCAGTTGTCAACTTAATTTGGATTCGACTGTCATCAGCTTTCTGTCTCATCGTGATTAATTATGCCTTTCACTCAGATGTGCCCACCATGTTACATCTGTCTCTTATACACATCTAGATGTGTATAAGAGACAGCAGATGTGCCCACCATGTTACACCGGCTTCATGCGGTGATCCTTCTTGAGCAAATGTTTGCGAACACAAATCACCGCAAAGCCTTGCAGTAATGATGCGCTCGTCTGCTGATTTTTTATGATCGCTCTTTTCGCCTTGCATCAACGCATATTTGGCATAAAAATACAAAAATCAACTGTTCTATGCGACGAACGCATGCGACCGCAATATTATGAATTTGATGCTTTTTGGACGCAATCTAACATATTTTATCAACACAAGCCAACATTGTTTAAGAACTTAGTACTATAATAACATGTATTTCTGCCGTTATTAGAACTCCAATTAGTGTGAATTTGTGAATGGTGAATGTGTGGGGTTTTTTTTGGTGAAGCTGAATTTCTGCAGCAGTTTTCTAAAGAACTCAGAAATTCCCATTTTCAATCTTCAATTTTAGAGCTTTTATACACAAAGTGCATGCAAGCACTCAAGCTCAGCTCACTGTCAGCAACAACTTGATGAAAAAGTGGGATTTGTGTGAATTTTGGAGGAACACCTCCTATTTGGTATAAATGTGGGAAGAACCCATTCAAACCAAGTTTTCATTTTTTTCTAATTTCAAATTTTAATCAATTCAAAAATTAATTAAAATTTGACTTATTAATTCATAATTAATTAAATCTAAAACATAAAAATTCAATTTCTTAAATGAATTGAAATTGAAAATTAATTTGATTTTTAACTAATTAAACACTTTTAATTAATTAAATAATTAAATAATTTAATATTAAATATTAAATTAATTACACACCCAATTTAAAATGAATCCTATCCACGTAATTAATATTTAAATCAATATTTAAATATTATAAACTCTCCAATTTCGTTTAATTTCAATAAATTAAACGTTAATTATATCAAATATAATTATACAAACCCTAATTTGAATTTGAACTTATTCAAAATCAAACCCTAATTTCAATTTGAACATTTTCAAATTGAAATTCAATTTGAACAATTCAAATTGATATCATTACAAATTCACTCAATTTATTAATTCAAGGTATTCATGTTTTACGAGCTAGTAGAGAGACCTTATGGACCTACAAATTGAAATTATACATAAACATTCAATGGAAGCAAACAAAATCATTAAGCACTCTAATTACATTTAATTTGAGTTCTAAAAACATGCTTTCACAAGAGAATTTGAAATAAACATACCTTTGATGAAATCTTTCAATTTCAAGCTGCTCTTCACTCCAAATCGACAGTGAATCACCAAGAGATATTCTCTACTATTCTCAGTCTTGAATTTGAGTGGTAGAACTCAGATTTGAGTGAATTTGGTGAAGGATTTTGTCGGTTTTAAGAGGAAGAAGAAGCTGAAGCAGAAACTTACTTTCTACCTTCAATTTTCAATTCATTGACCTCATCTCAGTCAATTTGATGTGCTTTTATAACTCAGCTACATGAGGAAACATCAGTAATGGAATTGGCTAATAGCTACTTCAATTGAAGAGTAGATGTGTGAAGATGCATGAGTTGCATCTCATGCCCTTAAGGGAACCATCTATCTACATACCCCTGTCTCGGGGAAGGAGTGAATTCCATCTAATGTAGCTGAGTTCCCAGTTCCCAAATCAGACGAATCCCCAAGATGGTAGGTTTGAATCGGCGACCTGGCCACTCGCACCCATACAAATCAAAGGACCGCCCTCAATGGCAGGAGTTCCCAACTCACTCAGGATGAGGTCATTGTTACCTATGGTCATCCTGGTGAAGTGAAATCTTTGTTATGAACGGTGTTTATATACGAGATGTTAACACTTCGTGGTCAGGTCTTTATACAAACTCTTTGTATAGGATGCCCCCACTCACATGTCCCCAACACGAATTATTAGGATCAGATCATCTGTGACAAGTCACAACATTTGTGACCATTCCACAAAGCGGGTCGCATCCGTAGCGTTACCAGGATAAGGTTTTCCTCCTTTATTCATATACTACAGACCATTTTGGTTATCACTCAAGACATGATCCACTTGTATGTCACGACTACATGTTTGAGTCACATACAGATAACCAGGGATTTTATGTTTATTGGTTTGTGATAAAGCAAATAAAACAATTAACTAAGCAAATACAAGATGTGAAGTAAATATCATATATTAACAATACAAGTGTTTGTACATATTGTTTACAAACTACAAGACACGAGACTTTAGGGCATCAACCCCAACAATCTCCCACTTGTCCTAAAGCGAAGTGGGGTGTACAATAAACTAGTACAAAACAATAAACTAGGGCATAAAAGCCCAGTACAAGAAAATCTCCCACTTGCCTTAGTCCAACCACGAGCTATCTTATAGACTCATGCTCCGTAGGTGACCCTCAAACACTATAGCCGTGAGAGCTTCATAAATGGGTCAACAACATAAAAATTGCCTGGGTTAGACTGAGCTGTCTCATCTCCTCAACGTCTTGAGGTGTCTTAGGACACATTTCCTTAGACAAAGTGACTCCATGCCTAAATGGCAGTAGGCCCCTCCTGAAGTCCTACATCGAGTACTTGAGCAACATCTTGTCAATGTACGATACCTGAGACAGTGCTAGCACTTTGTTTTTACAATCCCGAAAGATCTGTATACCTAGAACAAATTGAGCCTCTCCCAAATCTTGCATTTGGAATTGGGTCGCTAGCCAGTTCTTAACTGTAGTCATTAGACCTATATCATTCCCAATGAGTAGGATATCGTCGACATACAACATTAAGAAGACCACTAAAGTTGATGATCTTCTTGTAGACACAAGGTTCATCAACGTTTTGGTCAAAGCCATATGACTTGATTGCAGTATCAAACCGTATGTTCCAAGATCGAAACGCCTGTTTCAGTCCATAAATGGATCGATTCAGTTTGCAAACGTTTTGCTCTTGACCTTGGGCTATGAATCCCTTGGACTGCAGCATATAAATGTCTCCTCAAGATTGCCATTCAGAAAGGCCGTATTGAAGTCCATTTACCAGATCTTATAATTATAATAAGCTGCAATTTTCAGTAGCATGCGGATCGACTTTAACATGCGAACAGGCGAGAAAGTCTACTCATAGTGGACTCCCTCTACCTGGGTATAACCCTTTGCCACAAGTCGAGCCTTGAAGATTTGTACCTTCCCATCAGCACCCCGTTTGTGCTTGTAGATCCATTTACAACCTATAGGACGAACCGCATCACGCTGATCTACAAGATCCTATACTGAATTGAAGTACATCGACTCCATCTCGAGATTCATGGCCTTGACCCATTAATTCTGGTCAACATCCTCCATTGCCTTCTTATAAGACAATGGATCCTAACGTCGCCATCTACTACCATAGCAAGGATTTTCGTGAAACCCAGATAGCGAACGGGTGGGTTTGCAACCCTCCCACTACGTAAAAGTTCCCTAAACTCTTGAGGTGGAACCGACCTACTGGATGAACTCCCATCAACAACTCTTGTTGATGTAGCAGGCTCTTCAACAACTCTTGTTGAAGTTTCAGTAGTTTCATTGGAAAGTTCACGCAACACGTCTTCGCTTCGCAGACTGTGCTCCCTTATATGATCCTCCTCTAGGAAAGTAGCGTTTATTGAAACAAACACTCTATTTTCCATTGGATCATAAAAATAACCTCTTCGTGTACCTTTGGGGTAGCCTACAAAGAGGCACAAACTCGACCATGGTTCCAACTTCTTGGGATTAGCCTCAAGCACATGTGTAGGGAAACCCCAAATTCGGAAGTGATGTAAACTAGCTTTTCGCCCATTCCACAACTCCAGAGGTGTTCTTGCAACACTCTTGGAGGGAACACAGTTGAGTATGTACACCATAGTCTCCACTGCGAAACCCCAAAATGAGTTCGATAAGGAAGCGTAACTCATCATCGAGCGAACCATGCCTAAAAGGTCTTATTTCTCCTCTCCGCTACACCATTCTGCTGAGGTGTACTTAGCGTTGAGAGTTGGAAAATGATTCCATGTTCTATCAAATAGTCCTGGATGCCGAGTCCAAAAACTCTCCACCTCGATTCGATCGAAGTGTTTTAATCCGTCTATCTATTGCGTTTTCAACTTCAGCCTTGAACTCTTTGAACTTTTCAAAGGATTCAGACTTCCATTGCATAAGATAAATATACACGTACCTGGAGTAATCATCAATAAAACTGATAAAATACTCATAGCCACCTCGGGCTCGCACATTCATAGGACCACAAAGGTCAGAATGTACTAACACAAGAGGCTCTTTGGCTCTAGAACCTTTTCCAGTAAAAGGTCGTTTAGTCATCTTACCCTCAAGGCAAGATTCGCACACTGGTAAAGAATTTTCTTCTAACTCACTTAGAAGTCCATTCTTCACCAATCTCTCAATCCTATTGAGATTGATGTGCCCTAAACGTAGATGCCAAAGTTGGGCATTTTCTTTTGGAGAAATTCGTCGACGTTTTGATTGAGTTACGAAAATTCTGAACATTTCAGTATTATGGAGGAAATTAATGGCTAATGGCCTTAGCACATATAAATTTGATTCCAGATTTGCTGTACAAATAAAAACACCATCTTTATGAATAAACGCTTTATTCACATAAAAAAAGACAGTATATTTACATTACAATAAACACTTTATAGAAATAAGGTTCGTTTTTAGTTCAGGAACAATATATATATCATTTAAAATAAGAAACCTATTCTATAAAGCTAACTGGAGTCCTCCCACTACTACAGTTGAGATGACGTGCCCGATGCCTACTCGCATCGTCATCTCACTAACCTTTAACTGTCGCCAAGATCTAATCCCCTGAAAAGAAGAACAAATATGATTAGTGGCGCCTGAATCAATTATCCAGGCAGAATCTTCATTCTCCACTAAACAAGTTTCAAGCACAAGTAAATCACATTTACCTTTATCGGCCTTGGCTGCTTTTTTCTCTTTCAAATACCGAGGACAGTTCCTCTTCCAGTGTCCATCTTGGTTGCAGTGGAAACACTTTCCCTTAGCAACCTGTGGACGCCTCCTTGGGGCTACAGGCGGTTGGTTAGCAGGTGTTTTCCCTTTACCCTTACCACCCTTCTTCTTCTACACCTTTGCAGAGTTAGAAGAGGAAGGTGTAGACTTCATTCCTGAGGTCGAACCTCTATGGAACATCCTTGAGGATGAAGCAACATATGCCTCACCATTCTGCCTCTCCTTACTTTTCAGTAAAGATTGGTATGTTTGCAACTCGTTGAGGAGAGTTGTAAAGTTATACTTCACTTTGTTAAGAATCACATTACTAATAAAATGCAGGAAGCTCTCCGGCAAAGAATGTAGGATTATGCTAACCTGGCTGTCCTCATCGATGGTAGACCCATTCAACTCCGCTACATTAAAGTGGACCATCATGTTTAGCACATGTTCACAAACAGAGGTGCCTTCTTGCATTTTGGAGTTAAATATGTATTTAAGAGCATCATGCATAAGTTGTTCAGACAGTTGTCCAAACATCCCCCACGAGGACTCCATGATCTCATGCACTGAGACCATAGGCTCATGTTTCTTGGCCAAGACTTCAGAAAGACTTGCCAAGATGTAGGCTCGGACCTTCTCATTCACCCTTGTCCATCGCTCGTATGTCTCCTAAACATTTTGAGCGGCATTTGGAGCTGGAATAGGAGGACAAAGCCTCCGTGAAAGTGAACATGAGATCCTTGATGATTAGGATCATCGTGATCATGTGTTTCCATGTTGAAAAATTATCTCCAGTAAGTTTTTTGGCACTTAACAATGATAACGTGGTTGTTTTCATTTAAAAATGTTGCTGAAAATTACGAACAAAACTTTATCCGATTTTGCTAAACCACTTTTAAAGAAATCAGTTTTGCAAAACAGTTTCAAGTACCCTAAGTTATAGACTTCTATTTTGCAATGATGCCCCAGTGAGGCAAGACAAACGCCATCAGTGGGGTGATCAGTTGCCCCTTCGCTGGGATGAAACATTCTTAACCATTAGGTAGAACCAACTCTTGGTACTGAACCTAACAGCCACCATTTTTTTGTCCAAAATCATTAACTTTTAACTATTCTGCGTAAGTGTAACCCCTCGCTTTCGGTGCCAGAGTCCCACCCTAATGCGCTTACCGTAGGGAAAAGACATATTAGGACAAGAGACTAAGTTACCTTATCCTCTTACAGGATATCAAATAAAGAAACGCGCAAAACTGCCATCCTTTAGGGGGACACTCCTAGGGTGCCTCAAGGCAATGCCCAGAACTTTATTCAACCTAACGAGGGAGACCGAGGGATATGTTGTCACACTTCCTGCTCCCACTTACTATGAAAATTCTCTCCATCCACCATGATATTGATCTACCCAAACACCATCCGTTAGGGGACATGCCAAAGGTTCCGTGAGGCCGAGGATAGATCTCACGGTGTGGACTATATAGGAGAAAAGTTAAAGGTTTAAGTGAAGCATCTTATGCCCCAAGTACCTCCCACTGAATGTTCTACCTAGGGATTCATTAACCTAAACAATCCTACTACTGATTTTAGTCTAAGTCATCTTTTTAAACTCTGCTCATAAACAACGTTTGTTTATGAAATATGAACAAGTTCAAGTAGTCACATTTAAACACTTTAATGGACTGTCCTTAACTTGCATGCATGCATCAAATCTATCTAATTCACCTTTCCAGGTATGTTCCCAGGTAGGGGTATTACGTTTTCATCAACTTAAATATCCCAGCTTAGACAGAACCCGCCTTAGACAAAAGTTCCCTTATAGATAGATTTGCTACACTTTAACCTTTTATTAGCCAATTTAATCCTATTAAACTGATTAAAAGATTAAAGCCTTAGGGTTGCTAATCATATTAGAACTGTGATCTTAGGTCTATGTGATCCAATTTTTAAACACTTTAAAACCATGAATTAAACCTAAGTGAGCATGCATGCCTATCTTATTTTTTTAGTTCTAATTTCTCTTTAACTTTTAAAAAGAAACAACTAAAACCATTGCGCACAACGAGGCATTTATAACATTTATAAAATTACCTATATGTCATGCTTCATGCAATGTCTGGTCATTACTATATATATAACTTTTATATAATGCATAACAACCAAGCAAATATGCTATCATTCACCCTTATACTATAAAAATTATAATATAAAGATGATGCATGTCAATGCTTTTTATGCATGCATAAATATAACTCTTATATTATATGATGCATGAGCATGCTCTTACATAATTAAAATCATGCTTCTCTAAACTATAACAATTACAATAAAGAGATGATGCATGACCATTGCATAACCTAAGGTGGGATTTATTATATGTGCATACCATATGACATATAAAAAACATATATCGCATGTAATAAACAAAGGATTAATAGACTGGGATGAGCCTTTACAAAAACCAGAATGAAAAAACCCTATCTATTACATTTTTAATCGAGCAAACCAATTCATAGGCGAACTGGGTCTTGAACCGCCAGGAGGTCTTCATCGTGTAGCAAACTCCAGCAAGTTGATAATCGTTCAGTACGCACTAGACGATAGAAGCATAAGTAAACAATCGCGTAGACAAAAACTAGGCTGCGAAGCCTGATCATCTATGTGATCGTGTAGCGCGACGACAGGTAAACGATTTACCTTGAGTTACTAAGCGATCGTTTAGTCAGTTACTAAGCGATGAAACTTGCTGACCTAAACGATCGTCTAGCGCATGCGCTTTAAACGATATGAGAGTGTCTCATCGTCTATACAATGCATGCAACCAGATAAACGATTTACCTTGTAATACTAAGCAATAGTTTATTCAGTTCCTAAGCGATGAAGCTTGCTGACCCAAACGATCGTCTAGCGCACACGCATTAAATAATACTCAACGATCGCGTACCTGATCGTCAACCCGATGTGACCAACTCTTGAACGCATTCACCATCGTTTAACCGATGCGTTCACCAGCGATCACGTACTTCTTCATCTTTACGATGTGATGAACAGTGATCACGTAGAACTTCTTCTGCATGATGCGATCAACCCTAGATCGCCTCCTTCCCCGAAGAGCCGCAACCTTTTCCCATAACTTCGACGAATGACTCAAAACTTCAAACAAACTTTGAATACAGACTTGATAATGATTACTAATGCCCAAAAACGCAGGGGCCTTTACAAACAATCACAAATGTAAAAGGATTTAAATCAAACCGAGGCTAAACATCCCAAAAACATCCATTAATCCATCACGTCCACAGCAGATTTAACAATTAAACAGTGTTGAAATGCACCTACCTTGAATGTAAAATTCATTTCGTTGCAACAGATGAAATCGAAGTATCAGAACCTAGCTCTGATACCAACTGAAGGATCTCATACCAAGAGTTCCATGAATGCGTTCGGATCACTCCGATCTCACCGTGACCGAAATATAACATTATACATTCAACACATACAGTTATGCAATCAAAACTTAATTAACGGCATGCTATGAAAACCAAAAACATAAGGGAAAGAGTTTCGTACTAGTTGAAGACTATCTTCAATCTCCGGAACTCCAACGCAGTGGACCCTCCAACAGATCTATCAATGCCGGCAGGAACGTCGACTACAACACCACGATCAACGCGAACATGAACGTCACAACGGGGATGAAACCACCACTAATGAGCCCCGGGTATTCTCAGAGTGAAAACCCAAAGGTGGGGTTTGGTGAATTTGGTAGAGGACGGACGGAAAAACGAGTTGTGTAGGCGATAAGCAAATGTGGAGAGAAAACAATGCTATCGTATTATAGCAGAAGTGTTTATCGCATAGAGGAGCTACACGATCGTGTAGGAAAAGCTGAACGATCGTTTAGGAAAAGGTGCATGATCGTTTAGTTAAATCGCGAGGTGAACGATCGTTTAGGTAGAGAAGCAACTATCGTATAGGCTTTCGGGCGATCGTTTCACGAAATCTTTTGGGCGGAAGAATGAATATCCATTGCACGATTCAAAAATGAAAATAATTTTCATTTTAACCTATTGGTTACCATTAACCGATGTTGCCCACTACCCACGTCCGAACGTGGAAAAATGATTAATTATCATAATTAATTCAATTAATTAATAAATAAATATTAATCATATTATATTTATATTCTATAGTTTGATATCCACTATCTACATAGTATTTTTTCTCCTTTACTTGAATATAATTTTCATATTTATATCTAATTTCCTCCAAAATAATGTATCTCATACATTTAGCCAATTATATCATATATAATTAACCAGTCCAATTATATCATATATAATCGAACTTCTTCTTGTCAATTTGAACATTTCAAATTAACCCAAATACTGGTTCTCGACTTTTATCCAAGCTATCCAGAAAACCTAGTGGATCTGTAGCTCGAAGCTCCAACGGTACGTGAATAGCTTACTAAACTCTTTAGCCACGAGATCCACCATCCGTTAACTGTCAGGCATTCCACTAAACACCAATAGCTGAACTCTTCTTACCACAGATATATTTCTGTGTCTATCGGATATAACCAATCATGAGTACGATGACCCTTCACAGATGCTCGTAAGTACAGCTAGGCCAATTGACTGGTTTTTTCCCTATAGTTACATCTCAGCCCTTAAGTACCACCGATTCCTCTAATGAACAATACAACATAGTCCAACTATGTGTGAATACCTCTCAGGCCAAGAGAAGGTGTGTGGCACCACATCGTTCAAGCCCCAGTATCAGCCTTAAGGGATCCATCTATCTACTTACCCATGCCTCGGGGAAGGAGTGAATTCCATCTTGTGTAGTTGAGTTCCCAGCTCCCACATCAGACGAATCCCCAAAATAGTAGGTTTGAATCGGCGACCTGGCCACTCGCACCCATACAAATCTAAGGACCACCCTCAATGGCAGGAGTTCCCAACTCACTCAGGATTAAGGTCATGTTACCTATTGTCATCCTAGTGAAGTGAAGTCTCTATCATGAACGGTGTTATATAATGAGACGTTAACACTTCGTGGTCAGGTCTTACACAAACTCTTTGTATAGGACGCCCCCGCTCGCATGTCCCCAACACGAATGATCAGGTCAAACCATCTGTGAAAAGTCACAACACTTTTGACCATTCCACAAAGCGGACCACATCTGTAGCGTTATCAGGATAAGGTTTCCCTCCTTTATCCATATACTACAGACCATTTTGGTTATCACTCAAGACATGATCCACTTGTATGTCACCATATACATGTTTGAGTCACATATAGATAACCAGGAATTTTATGTTTATTGGTTTGTGGTAAAGAAAATAAAACAATTAATCGAGCAAAATACAAGATGTGAAGTAAATATCATATATTAACAACACAAGTGTTCGTACATATTGTTTACAAACTACAGGACACGAGACTTTAGGCATCAACCCCAACATTAGAAATGACGTTCTAGGCTTTAGTCAAACTCATGTAGCGATCTGGTGGGTTCATAACCCTTCCATTACATCGAGGCAGTCTCAACTCTTGAGATGGTTGACTAGATGCACCGACCTCAACAACTCTTGTTGATTTGTCGGCCTATTCAACAACTCTTGTTGAACCCTCTGAAGTCTCAGTCTCACTAGAAATCTCACGCAAAACGAGCTTACTTTGTGGCTTATGATTCTGGATGTGGTCTTCTTCCAAGAAGATAGCATTTGTAGAAACAAACACTTTGTTCTCATTTGGATTATAGAAGTATCTACCTTTCGTTTCTTTGGGTAGCCTACAAAGAGGCGAACTTTAAAACGCGGTTCCAACTTCTTCGGGTTAGTCACAAGCATATGTGCAAGACAGCCCCAAATGCTAAAGTGGGGTAAACTACCTTTACGTCCTCTCCAGAAGTCAAAACGTGTTTCAGAAACACTTTTCGAGGGAACCTTGTTCAGAATATAACATGCAGTCTCCACCGCAAAACCCCAAAACGAGTTTGGAATATGAGCATAACTCATCATAGACCAAACCATGTCCAGCAAAGTTCTGTTTCTCCTTTCTGATACACCATTCCGCTGAGTTGTACCCGGGGCTGAGAGTTGGGACGCAATCCCATGTTCTATCATATAGTTCTGAAATTGGAGGTCTAGATACTCTCCACCAAGATCAGATGGTGGTGTTTATCGTCTTACCTAACAAGTTTTCAACTTTAGCTTTATACTCCTTGAACTTGTCAAGGGCTTTAGACTTACGTTGCATTAGGTAGAGATACCCGTACCTTGAATAATCATCTATAAAAGAGATGAAATATTCATACCCACCTCAAGCCCTAACATTCATCGGACCATAAAGGTCAGAATGTACAAGCTCCAAGGCTTCCTTGGCTCTGTAAACTTTTCCAGTAAAAAGTCGTTTGGTCATCTTGCATTCAAGGCATGATTCACACATTGGCAATAAGTTTTCTTCTAAACTCTTTAGAATTCCAGTTTTCACCAACTGCTCAATTATATTAAGGTTGATGTGACCTAACTTTAGATGCCAAAGATGGACATTTTTCTTAGGAGAACCCTTTGGTCTTTTAGCTATTGTTGCCATACTGAACATTTCAGTATTAATCAAGGTTTTTATGACTAACGACCTTAGTACATATAAGTTACTTTCCATTGAACCAAAACCAATCTCCATTCCATTTTGAAAATAAACACTTTATTCTCAGAAAAAGAGACGGTATACCCTTGTTCAATGAGACAAGAAACCGAGATTAAGTTCCTCATAATATGACGAACTACGAAAACATTATCCAGTAACAGATAAAGTTTCTTGTCAACAAATAACTTCAGCTTGCCTACAGCAACAGCTGAAACAACCTCACCAGTACCGACTCGAAGAATCATCTCTCCCTGTGCCAACGTTTGCCAGGAACTGAATCCTTGGTAAGAGGAATTGACATGGTTGGTAGCACCCGAATCAAGGATCCAGGCAAAATCATCATTCTCTACCAAACACGTCTTCAAAACCAATAAATCAGATTCTGTCTCTCCTCCTCTTTTGGAGAGTAGTGGGATCTGTATCAGAACAACTAACACTATTGGTTTTGTCATCAATTCCTTTCTGCTCGAAAAATAAGAACTGACGTTCAAACAAATCTTGCAACGAGTCCATGATTTCACGTGCAATGACCATGTTCTCAACCCTTTTGGCCAAAACATTAGGTATGTTAACCAAAATGTGAAGTCAGACCAATGAATTAGCCTTCATCTACACCTCATATGCATTGTAAACACTTCGCGGTGCATCAAGCGTCGAGACCTGAGGACATTCCTCAACCATGACAAATTCGAGGTTGTTTGCCACGAAATATGTTTTACACGACTCTTTCCACTGTATGTAATCGGTCATACTAAAAGCACTAAATGGAAATACTAACAAGTTGCTAAAAAGAAAAACACATTGACCTATGTAAGGTTTTAAGAAAATACCTGTTGTAAAACAAACAACATCCAATAAGGTTTTAGCAAATCTAATATGAACCCTATGTGACATCTAGTTTTGCAATGATGCTTCAAAGATTTAAGACAAAAGCCACCGAAGGGAGATCAATTATCCCTTCTTTGAATTAAGAAGTTCTCAACCAGTCATTAATACCAGAATAACTCTTGTTCCTATAACGACTAGGAGTAATTCAATGTATTTAAAAATTTTCATTTGTTTCGGTTTGGAATCGAATCAACGACATTGATTTTCGATCGAAGAAAGTTCTAATCTTGGAAAAGCTCTGGGTACTGTACTCTCATCTCCTTCTCTCATTTCCATGTTGCCTCTTCAAACTGGTGATTCTGCCATAAAACTTTCACTATTGCTATTGCCCGGTTATGCAGTATCTTTAATTCCCTTGCCAGAATTTGAGTAGGTTTCTCCTCATAACTCAAATTCTCATTCAACTGTAAGGGCTCAAAGTCCACCACGTCGGATGGATCCGTCACATAATTCCTCAATATCAGCACATGAAAAATATTGTGAACTGCATAAAGAGACAATGGCAATACCGACCAATAAGCAACAAGGCCAATTCGCTTCAAGACCTCAAAAGGCCCAATAAAACATGGACTTAGGTTTCTCCTTCTACCAAAACTTATAACACCTTTCGTAGGTGCCACTTTCAAGAATACTTTATCATCCGCTTCAAATTTGAAGTCTTTACGCCTAACATCAGCGTAAGTATTTTTGTCTACTTTGAGTTGTTTGTATCCACACTCTAATCTTCTATACTACTTCACTTGTAGTTTGTACTAGTTTCGGTCCCAATAATTTTTGCTCACAGATCTCACCCTAACAAATGGGATACCTGTAACTCTTCCCATACAGCAGTTCAGATGGCGACATACCAATCGTAGCCTAATAACTATTATTATAGGAAAACTCCATCAAATGTGGGTGAGACTCTCAACTCCTTGAAAATTTCAATGCACAAGCACATAACATATCCTCCAATGTTTGGTTCAACCATTCCATTTGACCATCAGTCTGTTAGAGTTAAAAAATATGCAACGGAAGAAAAACGGATAATTAAGCATTTTAATTCATTAATTTTGGCTTTGAATCTAAGCATGCTCATAAAATACAAAGTGGGTTTCATGACAAATCTTTGAAGAACACCTTGAATCACGATTCTCAACTCCAATATTCTTGAATTCAACTTGTGAACCATCTTAAAGTCTTTCCTACTATCCTCTTGGTCCTTGGATTGAGTTGTGGGACTCAAAATAAGCTTAGATTAAGAGAATTTTAGAGGAAATAACACTGGTTTACAGCAACCTGAAGAACTCTTCTTCAAGAGAGATTTTCAGAAATGAAGTATATATTGCATGAGAAGAGTGCAAAGAGAAACCATGCATGTATTGCACCTCCAACTATAAAATTGATTGAGAATTTGAAGTGGAAAAATAATTGAGCTACTTGGAAATGGAAGTGGAAAATTCCAACTTTTCCATTTCTAATTTCCTTCTATTTTTCTTTTAATTTGAAAATTTTCAAATTAAAACTCAATTTCAGTTTTTAATTCAATAACTAAAATTAAAATTATATTTAATTTTACAAAAATTAATTTAAAAATAATTTTTCTAATTAAATATTATTAATTTGAACATTTAATTAATTTAATTAATTTAATTAATTTGATATCAAATCATATTTAAATATTAATCGATTCTCCAATTTCATTTAATTCCAAAATTAAACACGTAATTATATCTCATATAATTACTAATTCCCTTAATTCTAATTCGAACGTTTCAAATAAGCTTATCACGCTACTTTAAGGCTAATCCATTTATGAGCTAGTAGGAAGACCTCGTGAATCTATAGATCATGGGCTCCAACGATCCGAGATTAATTGTCTAAACTCTTTATACTGAATTAACCCTCATTCATTAACTAATGAGTCACTCCACTAAATTCCATAGTTGCACTCCCCTCACTGTAGATATATTATGTCCACTTGATATAACCATGATAAGTAAGTTAACTCTTCATAGGTTATTCGTAATAACGGCTGGGTCAAATGTCTATTTTACCCCCAAGAATACCTCTTGTTCCTTAAGTCTACTGATCCTCTAATGAACAATTAATTTGTGATCCGATCAACAATAATGAACCTTAATAATTTTTTTGCAACGATATTTCAATGATTTTTTTAGTAAAAGCCACCGTAGGGCAATAAGTTACTCTTTCACTAAACTGAGACATTCTCAACCAAATATTACACCAAAATAATTCCTATTCCTATAATATTTAGTTATCCTTTTATTTGGTCAGAATTTCATTAACCACCTTAATCAATTCTTGTAAGTATAACCCATCATTTTGGAAATTATAATCTTTACCCTCAACAAGTCTACCATAGGAAAGAACAATATTGAGTAACAAAAATCATAACCCTATCTTTTTCAAGAGTTAACCCTAATATCGACCCATACAAACACCCTCCATAGGGGTCAAGGTATCTCAAGGTCAAGCATGAATCTCATGATGTCAAGTAATGATGGAGGCCGAAGGATATGTTGACATACATCCCTCTCCCACTTACTATAAATACTTTCTCTAATTCACCCTGATATTGATCCATCCGTAAAGGGACGCATCAAGGCACCTCGAGGCCAAGCATAAATCTCATAGCGTGAATTACCCAAGAACTAAGAGAATCAAACATATCAAATATATCGTCATATTCCACTAAGTTTTTTAAAAATTAGGGTTTATTACTTAGGTAAATTCAACTAAACAATTTATCTTAGTCCATTGTTAAATTGACCAAATATAACTCTTATTTTGGATAGTTTAACAATCTACGATTCTTGTTTATTAAACATTTTAATAAAACTAATCATGTATTGCATGTTTATAAAATATTTGTCTAATTCACCTTCCAGATTGGTTTCTAGGTAGGGGTATTTTGTTTTCGTCAGTTTTAATACCTTAGTCTTAGACAAAACCTTCCTTTGACAAAGGTCCCTTATATAATTAGTTTATAAATTTAATCTTTTATTATTTCTAATTTAATCCCATTAAAAAGAAACTAAAAGATTAACCTATTTCTAATCATATTAGAAATATTTGAACATAGGTCTAGGTGAAATTAATTTTAAACCATTTAAAATTAATTGAAATCTATATTTACAAGCAACTTTTGATTATAAATTTTAATTCTAATCATCAAATTTATAAAACTTATAAATTAATGAAATAATTAAAACTTATAACCATGCATCTAATAATATTAATTAAATATAACATTTATATTTACTAAGTAATGTCATGCTCAATGAAAATAAATTTTAATTATATAATATAACACCTATATTATAAACTAATAAAAATAAAACACATCCATCATTCAACTATATAATATAACTTTATGATGCATAAATATGTTAATGATGCATAAAATCATATAATATAACATTTATATTCAATATGATGTATGGGCATGCTTATAATATCATGCAACTATATAATGTAACAAATATATTAAATATCATGCATGATAAAATGTTTATCCTATGGTGGGATTTTAAACTATATGGCATACAGTATGCAACATATAAAATTAATCATACATCACATGTATAAGGAATTAAATAGAAAAAAATTAGACTAAATTTTTGCACTCTTAAAAAAATTAATTAAACTAATATAATATTTAAATTAATTTAGTTAATTAAAAAATAATTAAATTACATAATGAAAATACAGGTAAAAAACTGCATCTACACCAAAATTGCCTCGAACCCACGACCACCAAACCACTGGGCATTTCTGTGCTATAACATAAAGGGAAACATTGCAACGCTCTATGGTTACGCTCTACCACATAATGCAATTTCTACTTCAAATTCAGTCCATTCTTGCTCCAAATTGCACCGATCTTCTCAGCAACACATGCATCACGATCGACATAGACTTACAGACTCGATAGCGTGAATTTAAACGTAAAAAACGACAAGCCTTTACAACTTTAAACAATTTAAAATAGTAAAACTAATTGCCAAAATTTGAAAACATCCAATTTGCAAACCTACATTCTCAATGCAGTGCAATACCCTCCATTTCTCTGATTTTCGTTTCCAAAAAGAAATTTAGAGACATGATTTGGCTCTAATAGTAATCGAAGGGATCGAATCCCAATGGGGGTGATTACCTTTGTATCAGTGAATTCGTTTTTGAAAAGGAACTTAAAACAAAGAAATTATAGAACGACAAGTATAAACATCCTAAGCATGTTGTTCTAGAGGAAAAAGGGAAGAAAAGAGACTTACCCTTGAAGACTCCTCTTCACGGTGTTTCCTCTCCAAATCACGAATGACACGTTTTCTTCCCACAAACTCAATATACAAAATTCTCCCCTTGAACAAGACAGTATAGTGATCTAGCATCCTTTGACACTACCACTTGGAACCTTTACTATTCTCCGAACAAGAGACAAGATGAATGTATGGGCTCCAAAACATTTTTGGTATAGGGAATACAGAGAAAATTGAAAGAGATCGAGAGAGAATTTTTCTCCAGAATTTTCACATTGAGCCCCCTTTCTTCTATGTATGTTCAATACAGAAAAACCCTTCCATAGATGAGGGAGAAAGGAGTTAATTAACTCCCACGTGAAAAACCACCACTATAGCTCCCAAGGGAGTTATTAATATTATATAAAAATAATATTTGATATTATATAGTTAATTATATGAATCATATTGGTACATTATATAGTGATATAAATCATATTTATAATTAACCATAATGTATAAACATACATTATATTAATTTGAATATTATTCAAATATTTATCTCTCTTATTAATTATGAATCATATTTATCTCTCTTATTAATTTTCAATATACATTATGTTAATTCCCTTATCCATTAACTATAAATCACAATCATAATTAACTATAATGTATCAATATACACTATGCTTTATATTAATCATATTAATATAAAACTTCAATTAAATAATTTGAGCAATTCAAATAATTCCAAAAACAATTATCTTTTGTTTTGTCCTTTGTAAGCTAGCAAGGGACCTACATATTAGAAGCTCCAATGATATGAGATTAATTAATTAAACTCTTTAATTAATTAATCAATATTCGTTAACTATCGGTCACTCCACTAAAGATCGACAGTTGCATTCTTTGCATTGTAAATATATTTCTATGTCTTTGGATATAACCAATTAACAATAAATCGACCATTCATGAATTACTCATAACTAAGGTTGGGTCAAATTATTGTTTTACTCCTGTAGTTACATCTAACTTTCAAGCACCACTGATCACTCTAATGAACAATTAGTTACAGTCCAACTATACTAGTCCCCTTTCTAGTTAATGAAAGGGTAAGGGTTCTCATTGTTCAAGATTGAAATTAGTCTTTAAAGGGCAATTCATTTACTTTTCCTATGACCAAGAATGAGTGAGTTTCATCTTGTGTAATTGTGTTCCCAGTTTTCCACTCCGAAAAATCCCAAAATGGTAGACATATTGAGTCGACGAAACTGTCATTCTCACCCATACGGATCAAAAGATTATCCTTATAGGTAGGAGTTCATAACTCACCCAAGATTAAGGTCAAGTTATCTATGGTCATCCTAGTAAAATGTAAGTCTTTTCAAGTAACGACTTTATAAAGAAAGACTAATCTTTTGCGGTACAATCTTATACAAATACTTTGTATAGGATATCCCCACTCACATGTTTTCACATGACCGATTAGGATCAAATCGTTTGTAACACTTTACAACTATTGTAGAAATTACAAAGTGGACCTTATGCATAGTGTAGCTAGGATAAGGTACCCAACCTCATCCATATACCACAGACCATTTAGGTTATTACGTAAACATGATCCACTTGTATGTCAACCACATACATGTTTAAGTTACATTAAATAACCTTAAATCTTGTTTATTGGATTGAGTTATACAATTCTAAATGTAAAAAAAAAAAAAAAAAAAAAAAAAAAAAAAAAAAAAAACTCCTTTTTTTATTAAATAAATTAATATCATTTTATACATTATAAACCATGAGACTTAGGGCACAATCCCCAACAACAACTGACCTTGAGACAGAGGATTATTGATGCACAATAGGGGGATTCATGCCTTATTGAGAAATTTGATCAGGTAGAGCTAGGTTGAGATAGTGAGTTCTCAATATCTTAAATCATGGTCTCCATTACCAAAGACACTTATGTGTACCTATAAGCAGTGATCTTAAGAATGAATTATTGGCATTCTTATAGTTCACCATTTTTGATACATCCTAGCATCACCAAGATGAACCAGAACTTGAAACGATATTATTGGTGTATGATATGAAATGAGAGATAGTGGAATTTGTCAGTAAATTTTAGTGTGTCAGCAAGTGAAAACCCCTATACAAAAGCCAGCAGGTTTGTTGCAGCCCTTAAGCGTACCAGAATGGAAGTGGGAGAATGTGTCCCTAGATTTCGTTATAGGTTTACCAAGAACAGCAAAAGACTATACAGTGATATGAGTGATGATGGACAGACTCACTAAGTTAGCGCACTTTATTCCCAAAAAAGTCTACATATTCAATGAATAAGTGGGCGTAATTGTATATGAAAGATTTGGTAAGATTGCATGGGTTGTCGGTATTTATCGTGTTTATAGAAACCATCGTTTTACATCTAATTTTTGGAAGAGCCTCTAGACCCGTTGGCTATTACTACCGAGCTTCACCCAGTCCGCATTTCCTTTTGAATGGGGCCAAAGAAATGTCTCCACCAGCTGCCAACAATCTACCCCATTGAGTAAAAGCTTCGACGGCCGGTTGACCACATCCCAAATTGCATGAGCAATAGGTCTTACATGTAAAGGGTAGGTTAGATTTTAGCACAGCTTTTCACCCGTAGACTATGTTAGGTTTATGTCCTAAAACTCGTGGTTTGTAAATAATAAAACTTATTTCTGAAAATTCAATAAGTTGTTTATGAAAATATGTATTGCTTATTTCGTTTTAGAAAGAAATCCAATAAACTAAAAGATCCATGTCTATTACATGAGTACTTGAACTTTATGTGGAGACATAAAAGTGGATCAAGTTCGAGTTAATAGTCAACATGATCTATAGTATATGAATGAGGTTGGGTGCCTTATTCTGGTAACACTATTGGATGCGGCTCACTCTGAAGTTGTTACAAGAGTTGTAAAGTGCTACAGACGATGTGATGCAGATTCGTTCATGTATTGAAATGAAGAGTAGGAGCGTCCTGTGCAATGGGTTTGTACAAGATCGGACCATGAAATCAGTCACTCTTACATTATAACACTGTTTACTATTTAAGACTTGCTATTTCAAAGTGATGACATAGGTAACTTGACCTTAATCTTGAGCTAATTATGAACTCTTGTTTATACGAGATTATCCTTAGTTTTGCATAGGTGAGGTTTGGCTCAACAGCGTCGGCTCAATAAACCTCCACTTTAGAGGTAAGACCGGGTAGATAGCTGGGGACATAGGGTGCAAGATGGAATTTGCTCCTATCCGCTTTCTGGGATAGTTGAGAGGTTGTTCCCTTAAGTGCTAACTCAGGGTCTTGAATAAGGGGTACCACTCTCTCATGGCCCGAGAAGGACTCAATTTGTTGATCAAATCACAAATTTCTTGTTCATTAGAGCAACAATAGAACTTAAGGAACAAGAGGTATTCTCGAGGGTAAAACAGACATTTGACCCAGTCGTTATTATGAACAACCTATGAAGGATTAACTTACTAATCATGGTTATATCAAGGGGACATATCTACAGTGAGGGGAGTGCAACTATGGGCTTTAGTGGAGTGACCCATTAGTTAACGTATGGGGGTTAATTCGGTATAAAGTGTTTAGCCAATTAATCCCGGATTGTTGGAGCCCATGATCTGTAGGTCCACGAAATCGCCCTACTAGCTCGTAAATGGATTAGCCTTAAAGTAGCATGATCAGTTGATTTGAAACGTTTGAATTAGAATTAAGAGAATTAGTAATTATATGAGATATAATTGCGTGTTTAATTTTGGAATTAAACAAAATTGGAGAATCGATTAATATTTAAATATGATTTAAATATTAAATTCATGAATAGGGATTCATGATGGTGAAATTAGTGTTAAATTAATTTAATATTTGATATTAAATTAATTAAATAATTAATTATTAATTTTATTAGAAAAATTAATTTTAAATTAATCTTTATAAAGGAAAATTATTTCAAAATGTAAAACTATTGAAAATGTTTACAAGATATAGCAAAAATTTAGAAATATCAATGATAGATGCTGATAGACAATAATAGACTTCTATTAATGTCTATCAGTCACTGATAGACATTAATAGAAGTCTATCAGTGTCTATTAGCATCTATCATTAATAGTTCTAAAATTTTGCTATATTTTGTAAATGTTTTCATTTTTCTATATTTAAAAACAACCATTTGTAAAATTAAATATAATTTTTGTTTTATTTATTGATTTAAAAACTGAATTTTAGTTTTAATTTGAAAATTTTCAAATTAAAAGAGAAATAGAAGGAAATTGGAAATGGAGAAGTTGGAATTTTCCACTTCCATTTCCAACTAGCTCAATTATTTTTCCACTTCAAATTTTCAATCAATTTCATAGTAGGAGGTGCAATACATGCATGGTTTCTCTTTGCACTATTCTCATGCAATATATACTTCATTTCTGAGTGGAATTAAGGTATGTAAAAGGGTTGATTTTGGCTGAAAATCTCTCTCTCGAAGAGTTCTTCAGGTTACTGTAAACCAATGTTATTTCCTCCATAATTCTCTTAATCCAAGCTTATTTTGAGTCCCACAATTCAATCCAAGACACCAAGAGGATAGTAGGGAAGGCCTTGAGGTGGTTCACAAGTAGAATTCAAGAAGATTGCAGTTGAGAATCGTGATTCAAGGTGTTTTTCAAAGGTATGTCACGAAACTCACTTAGTATTTTATGAGTGTGCTTAGATTTAAAGCCAAAACTAATGAATTATAATGTTTAATGATCCCATTTTTCTTCCATTACATGTCTTTTAACTCTAACAATTGGTATCAGAGCATCTTTTAAGCATTCAATTTGGTTTAATTTTGGGTTGGTGGGTGTTTTTTTTCATGAGATATATGAAAATGGTGAACTGATATGGATTTCTGAGTTTAGGCATTAAAATTCTCTTTGATTCCTTGGTTAAATTTGTAATTGGCTCTTGATTGATGAGCTTATATGTGTGCTCAAAAGTCTATAATTTATTTGAAGTCATTAGAGTTGAAATTAAGATGTAATTGAAGAAAGAAGTGAAAAAGGTCAAGCTACTGCAAATTCCAGTGGAGCTTCAACGCTGCTCATGTTGCTGCCCAGATGATGAAAAAAACCCGCAGCATCGCAACACTGAGGTGAGAGGATTGCAACACTACTTACCCCAGCCCAGCATGCACGCTTCAACCCAAACTGACGGTCCAGTTGAACTGATCTGGCCGGTTCAAGTCAAAAAGGTCTGATTTGACCTGATTCAGTTCGATTCAACCACTTTTGAAGGTTTGGAGGTCTGGTTCGAGTTGTTTAAGTCCGGTTCAGAGCAGGTTCTTGCTAAATTTTTGTAATAATGAGGTTTTTGTTTGCTTGATAATGTCAAAACTAAAACCATATCAGTATGTGTTTAATTATTTATGCATGTGATGTATGTTATAATTAAATAAATCTTGTATGTGCATACAGTATGCCATGTAAATTTAAAATCCCACCGTAGAAAGCATTTTACATGCATTGAAAGTATGTTATAAAATGTTATAATATATAGTATGCATGTTTAGGGTTTCTTTTATTTAATATAAGTGTTATATTAAATATTGAATGCCTTTGATGTATGTTGTGGATGTTTAGCATGTCTAAAATTTTGTAAGTTGTTATAAAATTGAGTTAGACACTTAAAATCCATAAATAAAGAATAGTTGCATGCTCACGTAGGTTAACCACTCGTTTTAATAGTTAAAATAGGTCGTTAAACTTGTAAAACTTAAGTTACAAACTCAACCAGTATATAATCCTATCAAAGGCTAGGGGTATTTAAGTTGGCAGTCTACGAAACACCTCCTACCTGGGGATTATGGCCGAGTTATTGAGCGTTGTTAACCGATTTTATAAGTAATACATGAGCAGTATGAGATTTGAAAACTGTTTTTCCACATAGACATTGTAGGTTAAATCCAAATATAAACGTTATACTTGGATAAACACCTAGACTTAGATTGTTTAATTAGCCAAAACAAACCTAAGAAACATATACCCTGTTTAATCGTTAGAACACTTCAGTGGGAGTTTAATAACATATATGATATGCTATTAGAACAATTCAATGAAGACTGTAATGGATGATGAGTTATGCTTCCTTACCGGACTCATTTTGGGATTTTGCAGTGGAGACTGCAATGTATATCCCTAATTGTATTCCTTCCAAGAGTGTTGCGAGAACACCTTTGGAGTTGTGGAACAGGCGTAAATCTAGTTTGCGTCACTTCCGCATATGGGGTTTCCCAGTGTATGTGCTTGAGGCTAATCCAAATAAATTGGAACCACGTTCGAGGTTGTACCTCTTTATAGGCTGCCCTAAAGGTACACGAGGGGGTTGCTTTTATGATCTTGCGAAAAATAGAGTTTTTGTGTCTACGAACGCTACCTTTCTGAAGGAGGATCATATAAGGGAACACAGTCCACGTGGTAAGATAGTGTTGCGTGAGCTTTCCAATGAAACTACTGAAACTTCAAAAGGAGTTGTTGAAGGACCTGCTTCATCAGCAAGGGTGTTGATGATGGTTCATTTGGTAGGTTAGTTCCACCTCAAGAGTTGAAAGAACCTCGATGTAGTGGGAGGGTTACGAACCCACCTGTTCGCTATATGGGTTTCACAGAAATCCTGAGTATGGTAGTCGATGGCGAGGTTGAGGATCCATTGTCTTATCAGAAGGCAATGGAGGACATTGACCAAGATGAATGGGTCAAAGCCATGGATCTCGAGATGGAGTCAATGTACTTTAACTCAGTATGGGATCTTGTAGATCAACCTGATGGGGTAAAACCTTTCAGTTGCAGATGGATTTACAAAATGAAACGGGGTGCCGATGGGAAGGTGCAAACCTTCAAGGCTAGACTTTTGGCAAAGGGTTATACTAAGGTGGAGGGAGTCGACTATGAGGGGACTTTCTCGCCTGTTTCCATGTTGATGTCTATATGCATCCTCCTATCCATTGTCACATTTTATGACTATGAGATATGGAAAATGGACGTCAAGACTACCTTTTTGAATGGCCATCTTGAGGAGATCATTTATATGGTGCAGCCTGATGGATGCATAGCCCAAGGTCAAGAGCAAAAAGTTTGAAAACTGAATCAGTCCATTTATGGGCTGAAACAGGCGTCTCGATCTGGAACATTTGGTTTGATACTGTGATCAATGGTACTTAAAGAGTTAGATGTAACTACAGGGGCAAAACGGTAAATTGGCCCAGCTGTACTTACGAGCATAACTGAAAGGTTATCGTACTATTGATTGGTTATATCTAATAGACACAGAAATATATGATCGTACCCGATTACCTAAATGATCGTGCACCTTATCTAAACGATCAAGCACCTGTCTATACGATAGACTCTAAACTCTCCCACTTGCTTGGTCGTTGAATACGATCATGTTTCCTCCTCCCCTCTTCCAAATCCAACAGAGCCCACACCTCCTGGATTCTCACTCCGAGAATAACAAGGTCATTGAGTGGTGGTGTCCAAGTTGCTGCATGTTCGTGGAGAAGACGGTTCGAGATTTGGTAGACGATTGGCTTGGCGATCTCAGCGACAACGAGAGGTGCTGTTCCGGACGAGAGCAAGAGAAATATAGAAGAAGTGTGCTTCAAAGGTGAGTCTCTCGAACCTTTGTATTTATTTGTTAAAAGCATGCCGTAATTTATTCTGTGATGCATAACTTATATGTTTGTTTGTGAATGCTTGTATTTCTATCACAATGAATTTGGAACGATCTTACCTCCACTCATAGGTACTCTTACTTTATAAGTTTTTTGCAAGATCAGTTCACAAAACATGTCACTCTTACATTATAACGTTGTTTACTGTTTAAGACTGACTATTTCAAAGTGATGACCTAGGTAACTTAACCTTAATCCTGAGCTAACTATGAACTCATGTTTATTCGGGATTATCTTTTGATCTGTAAACGGTGAAAGTAGACCAATTGCCTCTGCTCAATAAGCTTACCATTTTGGGGATAAGATCGAAAGAATAGCTGGGAACATAGGGTGCAAGAGGGAATTCACTCCTACCCGATTAAGGTGAGTAGAGAGATTGTTCCCTTCAAATACTGATTCTGGGTCTTGAACAAGAGGCCTCACCTTCTCATTGGCCCGAGAGGGATTCGATTTATTGATTGGATCACAAATCAATTGTTCATTAGAGGATCAGTGGAACTTAAGGAACAAGAGGTAATTTCGAGGGTAAAACAGAGATTCGACCCAACCGTTATTACGAACAACCTGTGAAGGGTTAACTTACTAATCATGGTTATATCGAGTGGACATAATATATCTACAGTGAGGGGAGTTCAGCTATGAGCTTTAGTGGAATCACCCATTAGTTAACGAATGGGGGTTAGATCGGTCTAATGAGTTTAGCCAATTAATCTCGGATCGTTGGAACCCATGATCTATAGCTCCACGAGGTCCCCTACTAGCTCGTAGATGGAGAAGCTCTAGAATAACGTGATAAGTTAATTTAAAGTGTTCAAACTAGAATTAAATGAATTTGGAGAAATAATATTTAAATATGATTTAAATATTTGAAGATGGAATTGTGTTCAAAATTAATTTAATATTTGATATTAAATTAATGAGAATTATTTAAATTATTTAAATAATTATTTATTAATTTTATTAAAGAAAATTAATTTTGTAAAATTAATAATATTTTCAGTTTTATTAAATAAAATTGATTTTGAAATCAATTTTGATAAAACTGAAAAAGAAAAGAAAAACACAAAGTTGGAAAAATTGATTTTTCATTTACTTCATGAACTAGCTCATCAACAACCCACTTTAACTCTTCATTAACTCCAAGCATGAGATGCATCTCATGCAGAAAACTTCTTTGCATGAATGTCTACAATATATAGAATATTTTGGAGTGTTTTGAAGGGATAGTAACCGAACAAAATTTAGAGAAAATTTTGAGAGAAGGGTATTCTTCTACATGCTTGCTGCTGTGAGCTTCTCCAAATTCCCTTAATTCTAGCTTATTTTAACTCCCACTACTCAATCTCTAGCTCCAAGAGGATAGTAGGGAAGATCTTGGGGTGGTCTACAACAAGATCTTGTGGAGATTTGCAGCTGAATCGAAGCTTAGAGGAAGTTCTTCAAAGGTATGTCATGAAACGCATTTTTTCCTGTTGAAGCATGTTTTCTTTTCTGCCAAAATTAATGAATCAGAGTGCTTATGGATCCTGTTTTCTTCTGCTACACATTGGTACCTTTCAGTAATTGGTATCAGAGCATCAATAAACATTCAATTCGGTTTAATTTTTGTTTGGTGGGTGTTTTATATGAGAATTATGAAACTGTTGTACTGATATGATTCTTTCAGTTTTGGCTTTTAATTTCTCTTTGATTTTCCATTTGAATTTGTAATTGGTTCTTGCTTGATGAGCTCTAATGGTTCCCAAGAGTCTGTAATTTAGAGTCATTAGAGTTGGATTTAAGTTGTAAATCGAAGAAACAAGCGAAGAAGCCGAGTTGCAGTTCCAGAAAATCAGCCTCTGTTCTTATCGTCGTTGAGCTTCAGTAGCTAAACGATCATTTAGCTTCATGCATTAGACGATGTGAAGAAAAGATGAGTGATCGTGTATCTTTGGGCATTCATCGTTGAGATGCTAAACGACGCGATGATGTTCTATACGATAAAACTAAGCGATGCTATGAATAGCTATACGATAGCCCTAAGCAATCGCATACCACGATCGTTTACCTGTGATTGGGAGCTAAACGATGAGTTGAGTTGCTAAGCGATAGCACTTCGCGATCGTCTACCTCTATGTGGCAGCTAAGCGATGCGTCGAGATGCTAAGCGATAGCACTACGTGATCGCTTACCTATGTGTGGCAGCAGGACAATGCGTTGAATGCTATGCGATGGCATTAAGCGATCGTTTACCTTTTGCGTGCGTTAAACGATCGGCTTCATACGTTAGACGATGGAGCCAAATGATCGTGTAGTAAATTGTCCGTGCTAAACGATAGAGTTGTGCGATAGTCTGAGACACTAAGGCTAATCCCAAGAAGTTGGAACCATGGTTGAGGTTATGCCTCTTTGTAAGCTACCCCAAAGGTACACGAGGGGGTTATTTTTATGATCTGATGGAAAATAGGGTGTTTGTTTCAACAAATGCTACTTTCCTGGATGAGAATCATATAAGGGAGCACAGTCCATGAAGCAAAGTTGTGTTACGTGAGCTTTCCAATGAAACAACTGAAAATTCAACAAGAGATGTTGAAGAGCCTGCTACATCAACAAGAGTTGTTGATGGGAGTTCATCCAGTAGGTCGGCTCCACCTCAAGAGTTGAGGAACCTCGACGTAGTGGGAGGGTTGCGAACCCACCCGTTCGCTATATGGGTTTCACGAAAATCCTTGCCATGGTAGCAGATGGTGACGTTGAGGATCCGTTGTCTTATAAGAAGGCAATGGAGGATGTTGACCGGAATGAATAGGTCAATCAAGTCATGGATCTCGTGAGTATGTGGAGATACGAATTGTACTTCAACTGAGTATTGGATTCTTGTAGATCAACCTGATGGGGTTCGCCCCATAGGTTATAAATGGATCTACAAGCGCAAACGGGGTGCTGATGGGAAGGTACAGACCTTCAAGGCTCGACTTGTGGCAAAGGGTTATACCCAGCTCGAGGGAGTCGACTATGAGGAGACTTTCTCGCCTGTTGCCATGTTAAAGTCGATTCGCATCCTCCTGTCCACTGCAGTTTATTATAATTATGAGATTTGGCAAATGGACGTCAAGACGATCTTTCTGAATGGCAATCTTGAGAGACCATTTTATATGGTGCAACCTGAGGATTCATAACCCAAGGTCAAGAGCAAAAATTTTGCAAACTGAAATCGGTCCATTATTAGACTGAAACAGGCGTCTCGATCTTGGAATATACGATTTGATGTTGCAATCAAGTCCGTATGGCTTTGACCAAAATGTTGATGAACCTTGTGTCTATAAGAAGATCATCAACGCTTCAGTAGTCTTCTTAGTGTTGTATGTAGACGAATATCCTACTCATTGAGAAATGATGTAGTCCACTCACTGCAGTTAAGAACTGGCTAGCGATCCAATTCCAATGAAAATTTTGGGAGAGGCTCAGTTTATTCTAGGTATCCAGATCTTCGGGATCGTAAGAACAAAGTGCTAGCACTGTCTCAGGTATCGTACATTGACAAGATGTAACTCAAGTTACTCATTTAGGGCTCCAAGAGGGTCTACTGCGTTCCGGCATGGAGTCACTTTGTCTAAGGAAATGTGTCCTAAGACGCCTCAAGAGATTAAGAGATGAGACGGTCCCATATGCGTCTGTCGTTGGCAGTTTGATGTACGTGATGTTCTGTACTCGTGAAGACATCTGCTATGCTGTGGGCATAGTCAGTAGGTATCAGTCTAACCCAGGTCAGGGTCACTGGACCGTAGTGAAGAATATCCTCAAATATCTTTAGGAGAACGACGGGACTACATGCTCGTGTATGGTTCGAGGGATTTGATCCTTATAAGATACACGGATTTTGACTTTCAGACTGATAAAGACTCTCGCAAGTCCACATCAGGGTCAGTATTTACTCTTAACAGAGGAGCTGTAGTGTGGTGAAGCATAACTAGGTGGTGCATTGCCGACTCCACTGTGGAGGCGGAGTACGTAACGGCTTGTAAAAGTTGCTGAGGAAGGCCGTCTGGCTCAGGAAATTTTTAGACAGACCTGGAAGTTGTTCCAGATATGTCTAGGCCCATTATCTATTGTGATAATAGTGGGCAGTCGCGAACTCCAAGGAGCCAAGGAGTCACACGGCGACAGCGTAGTAACACAATAGAGCGAGAATATCATCTGATCCGGCGAGATAGTGCATCGAGGGACGTGATCGTCACGCAGATCACTTCGAAGCACAATGTTGTTGACCCGTTTACGAAGGCTCTCACGGCTATAGTTTTTTAGGTCACCTTCGGAGCATGGGTCTATAGGGATCGCCCGTGGCTGAACTAGGGCAAGTGGGAGATTTTATTGTACTGGGCTTTTATGTGCCCTTAGTTTATTGTTTTATACTAAATTTTGTACACCCCACTTCGCTTTAAGACAAGTGGGAGATTGTTGGGGATGATGCCCTAAAGTTTCGTCTTCTATAGTTTTGTAAATAGTTATATAAGAACACCTTGTGATTATTAATATATGATATTTACTTCATATCTTGATGTTTTGCTCGGTTATTTATTTTATTTACTTTACCACAAACCAATAAATATAAAATCCCTGGTTATCTGTATGTAACTCAAGGCATGTATGTGGTGAGATACAAGTGATCATGTCTTGAGTACTAACCAAAATCAGTCATGTAGTAATATTGGATATAGATGGGAATACCTACTCTCTCC
>NC_052352.1:39226782-39279989 GCF_009727055.1 Benincasa hispida
GTGAATACAAAGTGGATCATGTCTTGAGTACTAACCAAAATCGTCTGTAGTATATGATATTAGGAGGGAAACCTTATCCTGGTAATACTACGCGACGCGGCCCGCATTGTGGAATGGTCACAAATGTTTGTTGCTGGCCATAGATGGTCTGATCCTGACCATTCGTGTTGGGACATGCGAGCAGGGACGTCCTATACAAAAGTTTGTATAAGACCTGACCACAAAGTGTTAAATGTCTCGTAATATACACCGTTCATGGTAGAGTAGAGACTTCACTTCACTAGGATGACCATAGGTAACATGACCTCAATCCTGAGTGAGTTGGGAACTCCTGCCATTGAGGGCGGCCCTTTGATTTGTATGGGTGCGAGTGGCCAAGTTGCCAATTCAAACCTACCATTTTGGGGATTCATCTGATTTGGAAGCTGGGAACTCAACTACACAAGATGGAATTCACTTCTTCCCCGAGGCAGGGGTAAGTAGATAGATAGCTCCCTTAAGGGCTGATTCCGGGGCTTGAATGATGTGGCGCCACACACCTTCTTTTGGCCCGAGAGGTGTTCACACACAGTTGGACTATGTTGTATTGTTCATTAAAGGAATCAGTGGTACTTAAGGAGTGAGATGTAACTACAGGGGCAAAACGGTAAATTAGCCTAGTTGTACTTACGAGCATTTGTGAAGGGTCATCGTACTCATGATTGGTTATATCAAATGTACACAGAAATATATCTGTGGTAAGAAGAGTTCAGCTATTGGTCTTTAGTGGAATCACTGATAGTTAACGGATGGTGAATCTCTTGACTAAAGAGTTTAGTCAGCTATTCACGAACCGTTGAAGCTTCGAGCCACAGGTTCATTAGGTCACTTGGGTAGCATGGATAAAGTCGAGAACCGGTATTTGGGTTAATTTGAAATGTTCCAATTGACAAGAGAAAGTATAATTATATATGATATAATTGGACTGGTTAATTATATATGATATAATTGGACTGGTTAATTATATATGATATAATTGGCTAAATGTATGAGATACATTATTTTGGAGGAAATTAGATATAAATATGATTTATATCAAGTAGAGAAAAAATACTATAGTAGATATATGATATCAAACTATAGGATATAAATATGATATGATTATATTTATTAATTAAATCAATTGATTAATTATTTAATAATTAACCAATTAATTTACATATGAACGTGGGAACATGGGGCCGTGAAGGTTAAGGTAACCGGCAGGTTAAAGATTGACAATCATTTTCATTTTGATAGATCAATTCAGTCGTGGATCTTGATATCTCGCGTCCAAAAGAAAGCGTGAAAGAACGATCGTGAGAGCCTATACGATAGAATCTCATTCGTCTAAACGATCGTCTAGTTCATGCTTTCTCTAAACGGTCGTATACCTCTTTCCTAAACGATTGTCCAGTTTTTCCTAAACGATCGTGTAGCTCTATTATACGATAAGTGTCTCTGCTATACGATAGCAGAGTTCTTCTCGTGCGCGCATATCGTCTACACGATGTCTTCTCCTCTGTCCTCTACCAAACTCACCAAAGCCCACTCTTTGGGTTTTTGACGCCGAGGATACCCGGATCTCCCTTGTGGTGGTGTTGTCCCTGCGACCTTATTCGTGTACGTTCGGATCGTGCAGTAATAGTCGACAGACTTGCTGGGTGTTGGTAGATCGGTGGAAGTTTTCCGCTGTTGTGGGTTCATTCATACGAAGATAGTCTTCCTTTGATATGAACCCCTTTCTCTATGTTTTATCGTATTCTCACTATGTTGTTGATGAGTTTAATATGCATATCTGTTAGTATAGAATGTATATTGTTTATGTTTCGGTCACTGTGAAATCGGAGCGATCTAAGCCCGCTCATGGAACTCTCAGTTTGAGATCCTTAAATTGGTATCAGAGCCAGGTTTTTTATACTCCAATTTCATTTTTTGCAACGAAATAACATTTACATTCATGGTGGGTGCATTTCTACACTGTTTTAAGTGTTAATATTGTTGTGGATGTGCCAGATTAATGGATGTTTTCGGGATGAATTGCCTCGATCTATTTAAATTCCTTTTACATTTGCGGTTGTATGTAAAGGCCCCTGTGTTTTTGGGCATATATAATCGTAATCAAGTCTGTATTCAAAGTGTTTGAAGTCTTGAGTCATTCGTCGAAGTTCTGGGCAAAGGTTGCGGCTCTTCGAGGAAGGAGATGATCTAGGGTTGATCGCATCGTGCAAAAAAGGTTCTATGTGATCGCTGTCCATCGCATCGTGTAGATAAAGGACTATGCGATCGCGAACGAATACATCGATTGAATGATGGGGTATGCGATCAAGAATTGGTCATATCGGGTTGACAATCGGGCACGCGATCACTGAGTATCGTTTAATGCGCGCGTGAGCTAGACAACTGTTTAGGTCAACAAGTTTCATCGCTTAGTAACTGACTAAACGATCGCTTAGCATCGCAAGGTAAATCGTTTACCAAGTTGCACACATCGGTTAGACGATCAGACGCTCACGTATCGTTTAAAGCGCGCTATCCCTAAAAGCGGGTAGGTGTGAATTTCATCTTGCACCCTATGTCTCAGCCTATCTACCTGGTCTTACCCCTGAAATGGAAGGCTTATTGAGCCGACGCTGTTAAGCCAACCCTCACCTTTGAAAATCTAAAGATAATCCCAAATAAACAGGAGTTCATAGTTAGCTGAGGATTAAGGTCAAGTCACCTACGCCATTGCTTTGAAATAGTCAGTTTTAAACAGTAAACAACATTATAAAGTAAAAGTGACTAATTTCTTGGTCCGATCTTATGCAAACTATTTGTAAAGAATGCCCCCACTTGCATGTCTCCATATGAACGAATTAGGATCACATCATTTGTAGCACTTTACAACAATTGTAACATCTACAAAGTGAACTATATTTAATAGTGTTACCAAAATAAGGTACCCAAACTTATTCGTATACTATAGATCATTTTGGCTATTTACTTGAATGTGATCCACTCGTATGTCTCTACATAAAGTTCAAGTACTCATGTAATAGCCATGGATCCTTAGTTTATTGGATTTATTTCTAAAACGAAATGTGCAATTCAGACACACAATAAAGAATTTATTGAATAAAACTTCAATAATATCTATATTAATTAAAAGAATAAGTTTATTGTTTACAAACCACAAGTTGTAGGATATTAAACCCAACAAACTCCCACTTGGACTAAAACTCCAGTGGTAACACACATATATATACATAATGTTGAGTTTTGAGTTTTAAGAGAGAAATACAATAAACTAGGGCATCATATACCCATGGTTTGCCTTTACTGGGTATCATATACCTTAGGTATCAAATATCTATGGGTTTTTTCTCCCACTTACTCTAGATTATATAACTCGTAGTTCTAGATTCACTAGGTGACTCTCAAACACTTTAGTCGAGAGGACCCATAACTTTTCTGTAACAACTTTCTCTCAATCGTTCAACCAAGTAGCAAATCGTTCAACAAAACACATAGAGGAAGAAGAAAAACTCATTTTCTTTTATTCCTCTTGCTATAAAAGATAACCACCTCCACCAAAGTGGGTGGAGAGAAAAGATGGGGAAAAGAGTTGTAACTCCTTCCTTATTATTCAAATAATAATATAATATAAATGAATATGATAACTAACTTATCATATTATATTTATATTAAATTATATGTTATATAAAACATAACATATAACCTATAGTTTTAATATTATATCATATACAATATAAACTATAGTTTTTTTTCTCTATTCTATGACATTTAATATAAATCATATTTATATTAAATTTAATAACGATGAATCAAATTCATAGAAAATATATTTGAATCTCATTCAAATATTTATTTCTTCCCATTAAGCTATAATGTATCGAATACATTATGACAATTATATCACATATAACTGAAATAATTTAATTATATCATATAAAATTAAATCCCTCTAATAATTTGAAAAATTCAAATTAATCTTAAAACTTATTCTCAACTGAATCCTTTTGAGCTACCAAGGGGACCTCATGGACCTGTAGCTTGAAGCTCCAACGGTACATGAAAAATTAATTAAACTCTTTAATTACATTATTCACCATCTGTTTACTGTCGAGTGCTCCACTAAAGACCGATAGCTACAGTCTTCGCACTACAAATACGTTTCTTTGTCCATTGGATATAACCAATCAACAGTGCGACAACCTTTCACAAATTACTCGTAAGTACAACTAGGCCAAAATATCGTTTTGTCCCTGTAGTTACATCTAACTTCTTAAGTACTATTGATTCCTCTAATGAACAATAAGTCATAGTCCCCACTATGACCAAGTCCTTCTCGAGCCAGGCGAGAGTGTGGCCACTATGTTCAAGACATGAAATCATCCCTCAAAGGAGCAATTTATCTATTTGCCCCTACATCGAGGGACGAGTGAATTCCGTCTTGTGTAGTTGTGTTCCCAGCTCTCTATTCAGACGAATCCTCAAAATGGTAGGCATGTTAAGTTGGCAATCTGGCCACTCTCACCCATATAAATCAGAGAATCGCCTTTATGAGCAGGAGTTCACAACTCATTCAGGATTCAGGTCATGTCACCTATGGTCATCCTAGTGAAATGTAAGTCTCTATTATTAACGACGTTATATAAAGAGACTAATCATTTTGTGGTCTGGTCTTATACAAACTCTTTGTATAGGATACCCCTACTCACATGTCTTCACATGAATGATCAGGATCAGATCATTTATAGCCCTTTACAACACTTGTAACACCTACAAAGCGGGTCGTATCCATAGTGTCACCAGGATAAGGTACCCAACCTTATCCATCTACTACAGACCGTTTAGGTTATTATTTAAACAAGATCCACTTGTATGTCTCTACATACTTGTTAAAATTACATGAAATAACCTAGGATCATAGTTTATTGAATTGAGTATATGCTTATAAAATAACACTTCTTTTATTAATAACAATATATTTATATAGAGTTTAAAAACTACGAGATTACAAGGAGATTTAGGACACCATTCCCAACAAATGAGACCACAGCCTCTCTTGTGTTAACCACACTGGCTAAAATACTCTAGTTACCTTGATTAAGCAACTTGTTCGCATTCATAGCTGAAATTATTTTGGATAAGACCATGATCCCGACCCCTTTAAACTTAAAGCTAGCTTCCATTGGAGGGCTAAAATCACCTCCTTACAAGAACGGTCTATACTGGCATGGTTGGAAGCCAACCAATCCATACCTAATATGACGTCAAAATAAGGCATGTCCAAGACTATTAAAGTCATATCTAGCATATGATTTCCTATTACAATCTGACATGCATTTATCTTTTCATTTGCTAACATAATTTCTCCAGGCGGAGTAGAAACTAATAAACATAGCATGCTTTACAAATATTGATGATATAAACGAATGGGATGAGCTCAAATCAAACAGCACCAATGCATAATGTCCCAACATTGGGATCGTACCTATTACCACTATGTCTGACTTCTCGGCCTCCTGTCGAGTGGTTGAATAAACACGGTCTTGCTGTTGTTCATGGCTCATAACCTTCTGGTGGTCTTTTGAGGGCTGATTTCTACTACTACAAGATTGAACACTAAGGCATCGGTCAACCGTATGCCCCTCCTACTTGCATCTATAACAAGTCCTCGTGCCAATCAAACAGCAACCTCAATGATGTTTTCCACACGATTTGCAAATGGGTCTGTCCCTCCAGGCCCCTTCTGACTTGGAAGCCTGCTACTTGAAGTGTTGAAATGGCCTGTCTAAGTTTTGACTCCTTGGTTGAGGCTTAAGGGCCTTTTATTCTATTTTTTGCATCTGGCCCAATGTAGATTCTACTACCAATGATTTCAAGAACTCAGCCCTCGATGGACAATCTACTTGTACTGCTACGTCAAATGCTGTTGCATAGGTAGTCGACTTTAGAGCATGAATAATACCTGGCACCCCATCTCGTAATCCCTGAATAAATTTTTTAACTCTTTTTGCCTCTGTAAACACCAAATCAGGTGCGAAGCAAGACAACCTATCAAACTCCTCATCATACTCCTCCACAAGCATGGTCTCTTACTTTAAGTTCATAAATTTTGCTTGCTTGTTGAACCTTACGTAGAGAAGTACTTTTCATAGAATTGTTCCTTGAATTGGTCCCATGTCGCTTGTACATCACTCGCGTCTATAATTCTTTCTATTGATCACCACCAACACTGGGTGTTCTTGACGAATAAGAAGATGACACACAACAGTTTTTTTTTTTTTTTTTATCTTCGGGGTACTTCATATACCAAAATATGGTTTCCACATAAGACAACCACAATTCTGCTTTAGTAGGGTCTTTAGCAACCCAAACAATGTAGGAGGGTTGTATTTCATGAAATCCTGTGGGTGTTTGACCTCTACTGAAAGTTCTTGCAGATTCTAGTTCTAAGTCTAGGTTTGTTGCACCTGAACTGTTAGTATTGCCATCTGCTAAGTCCAATTAGTTTGAGTTACCTATTCTGACACTACACTGCAGACTAATTCTTGTATCCTCTCCAACAAAGATGATGTAATAGCTTCCCCAAACTGCATTGCCATTACATTCTCATCAACCTGAGCACTGGATGGGGTCAGAGCTACTGGAACATTAAGACTCAGATCCATCCTTCTGCGCTCCCGACGCGGAAAGGTCATAGGCTTGGAGATCTCGAACTTGGGGTCCTAGACTTGTGGATCCCAAACCCTTCCTTTAACCTTCTTTTTAACTATGAGTTTTGGTCCCATATCCTAACATTCACACATAGTCAACTCATTTCAAATTCTTTACCAAGAGAAACATGGCAGTTACAACTGTAAATCAAACAATATTCCATGCATATAGGTTTAGAGGCCCTTTTTTTTCTAAAGATCACACCTAACGATGACAAAGAATCCGTTGATGGCCAATGGGACAATCTGGATATACATAGTAAGCCAGTCAGTCTACATAACCTAAAAACTTACACACTAATATCAACTGTAACGACCTAAATTTCTATACATACTAAAAGGACGTTAGTTCATGCATGCATAACTAGAAAAAAAGGTCTTTGCAAACTTAAATGAAAGAAACAAAACCCTTTTCATTAAACGAAGTTCCTAAAGAATAAAATCATGGTATCACTATTCGGGGTACCCCTAACTCCAATTTAAAATGAATTAAATAAATAACTAAATAAAACAATCAAAGAATTTTAAATGTCTAACTCCTAACCAAAACATAGAAAATTGAGGAAAACATATGTAGAAGTGATGTCAAGTCCCAAAGGCTCGGTCACATAAGAAGTGAACTCGAAGATTCACAAACATAAGAAGTACATAGTTCGATAAGAGTGCTAATAATCACCATCAATCCAATATGCAATAAACAACATTCAAATTTCATATCAAACCATAAACATGTTATTTCAATCTTAGGTGGTGTTTGGCTCACCAACATGAGTTGAGTTGAGTTGGTTTATACCAACTCATTGTTTGGCCCGCCAACTTTAAATGTTGGTGGAGTTGAGTTGGTATATTTTACCAATTCACCCCTTAACTCCCTCTTTTTCCAATGTTATTAATGGCTCCACCCATTGGCCATTGTCACACTCTGGGAAGTAACTCTATGCTCCAACAACCACCTCTGATGAAAAATCTAGCTGATGGAATATGAGACATACGCCGCAGAATTGGGACCTAATTACACTCTAATTGCTTCTAAATTAAAGGAAAATAGCATGCAATTGAAGAAAAAACAGTGAATTTAAAGTGTAGAGATGCTACCTTTGAAGCTCCAGAAAGCCGCTTCTCTTCGTTGAATCTCGACCCGAACTCTTTTGGACCACCATTAGAGTTGACCTACTATCCTCTAGACTCAGAACCGAGTTGTGGAACCCGGTGGATGAAGAGAACCGAGAGAGAGAAAAGAGATGAAAATAAGGAATAGAATTTTGAGTAGGTTTGGGTGTTTCTTTTGTTTTTCACAAAGTTGTAATTTTCCAACCCAAATATCAAAAAACTAATTTTCAAAATGGCAAAAAACTTTTAACTAAATTGAAAAACCCAATTTATAGAAAAAAGGCATGCAACAATTGCATGAAAAAACTTCACAAAAACCCAACACCTAGAATCCACTCACTTAGTGGGCTTAATGTCTCCACTATAAGCCAACACCTAGTCCACTATTTTGTTCGTGAAATTATCCAACAAAAGTTTAGATTTTCCCACTAACTATAGTCAAAGGGCAAAATAGTCATTTGGTCAAAGTCAAACTTTGATCAAAAAGTCAACATTTTGACTTTTTATGATTTTATCTGTGTTGACTAATTTTGACCTCCCGAGCATGAATCCGCATGCATTTTTTCGAAATTCAAATCACATTTGAATATAAGGTCGGTCAAAGTTGACCATTTCAAAGTCAAAAAACAACTCTTTGACTTTTTACAACTTTGACCATTTCCATTATTTCCGAGCTTCTGAATATGAACATATTCATATTCTTGATATTTAAATCACATTTAAATATTAAAGCTGTATTTCTAAGCTGAAAAACCCGACCACTATATCACATATACTTGTCGGTTTCTCTCTTTCTACCTAATTCGAACAATTCGAATTATTCTATCATACTATTCTAACTTTATTCCATATGACCTAGTAGGGGAACCTAATGGACCTATAGATCATGGGCTCCAACGATCCGAGATTATCTAGCTAAACTCATTAGACGAAGCTAATCAACATTCGTTAACTAACGGGTCATTCCACTAAAGTCCTGTAGTTGCACTCCCCTTACTATAGATATATTTGTGTCCATTTGATATAACCATGATTAGTAAGTTAATCCTTCACAGGTTGTTCATAATCTCGGCTGGGTCATAAAAACCGTTTTACCCCCAAGACTATATCTTGTTCCTTAAGTTCCACTGATCCTCTAATGAACAATTGGTTTAAGGTCCAACCTATAAACCGAATCCCTCGAGCCAAGGAGAGGGTGGGGCCCCTTTTTCAAGACCTAAATTCAGTACTAAAGGGAACAACCTATCTACTGTCCCTATAACGGGTAGAAGTGAATTCCGTCTTGTACCCTATGTTCCCAGCTATCCACCCGATCTTACCCCTGAAATGGGAGGCTTATTAGGCCAGTGATATTGAGTTACCCTCACCTATGCAAATCTAAGGATAATTCTGAGTGAACAGGAGTTCATAGTTAGCTCAGGATTAAGATTAAGTTACCTAGGTCATCAATTAACGAAATAGTCAGTTTTATACATAAAACAGTATTTAGAACATAAAAAGTGACTATTTCATGGTTCATTCTTATGTAAACTCTTTACATAGGATGCCCCCACTCACATATCTCTATATGAACGATTCAGGACCACATCACTTGTACTAACTACAAAGTGGGTCGCATCCATAGTGTCCCCAGAATAAGGCGCCCAACCTTATTCATATACTATAGACCATTTTGGCTATATATTTGAACTTGATCCACCTTTATGTCACTACATAAAGTTCAAACTACATTAAATAGCCTCAGGACCTTAGTTTATTTGACTCAAGATTACAATTTCAATAAAAAATTTATCGGAAAACAAAACAGAATATATTTATTAATTTACAAACTACGAGTTTTAGGACATAAAATCCAACACTGACGACCTGAAGAAACTCTTATACAAGAGTACCTCTGAGCAGAAGCAGATCTTTCCAAAACATTGTGATAGAATTTCCACATTTACATTCACACAAACAAATATGCATTAAACTACTAAATTACCGGCATGCTAAGAAACAAATAAACAAGAGAACGAGTAAACTTACAAGTTGAAGACTCTCTTCCTTTGAAATCTTGCTCTCTCCACGAACGGAAGCTTTGCTCTTGCTAGAACGTCAGGTTATCATTCAGCACCACTCCGATTGTCTACCACGAACGACTTTACAAGAACATATGAAGAATGGGGACGACACCACCACTTGGAACCCTTATTATTCTCGGAGTGAGAATCCAAAGAGTGGGCTTTGTTCGGATTTGGTAGAGGAGAGGAGGAAAAGAAATCGTATACTGTGATCAAGCAAGTGGGAGAAGGCAACATCTATTGTATAGACAAGATGCTTGATCATTTAGGTGAGGTACACAATCATGTAGGAAAAGCTAGGTGATCGTCTATACGATCGTTTAGTAAAGCTCAGGCACTAAGCGATCATTTAGTAAAATGTGGGCAATCATTTAGAAAAACGCGCGCGGGTGTAAGTGATCATCTAGTAAAATATGTGTTATCGTATAGGCTCTCAATTCACTAAGCGATGGAAATCAAAGCATTTCGTTGAGCAAAATAAGCGTGTTCTTTGCAAAATGAAAACAATTTTCATTTTATTCTTTAGTTACGAAAATTGAATGGAACTTCCCACTAACACACGGTTACAAAGAAAATGTTGGCCAATTATCTCATAATTGTCCAATTAAAAATTATTAAATATAATCATATTATATTTGTTAACCTATAGTTTAATATCATATATCAACCATAGTGTTTTCTCCTTCACTAGATATAAATCATATTTATATCCAATTTCCTCCAATTAATATATCTCATACATATAGTCAATCATATAATATATAATTAACCAGTTCAATTATATCATATATAATCGAACTCCCTCTTGTCAATTTGAACATTTCAAATTGACCTAAAAACTAACTCTCAACTTGAATCCAAGCTACCAAGGGGACCTTATGGACCTGTGGCTCGAAGCTCCAACGGTACCTGAATAGCTGACTAAACTCTTTAGCCATAAGATCCACCATCCATTAACTGCCAAACATTCCACTAAAGACCGAAACTGAACTTTTCTTACCACAGATATATTTCTATGTCCATCAGATATAACCAATCATCAATACGATAACCCTTCACATATGCTCGTAAGTACAGCTGGGCTAATTTACCTTTTTGTCCCTGTAGTTACATCTTACTCCTTAAGTACCACTAATCCCTCTAATGAACAATACAACATAGTCCCACTATGTGTCAACACCTCTTGGGCCATGAAAAGGTGTGTGGCGCCACATCGTTTAAGCCCTGGGATCAGCCCTTAAGGGAGAAATCTATCTACTTACCCATGTTTCGGGGAAGGAGTGAATTCCATTTTGTGTAGCTGAGTTCCCAGCTCCCAAATCAAACGAATCCCCAAAGTGGTAGGTTTGAGTCGGCGACCTAGTCACTCGCACCCATGCAAATCAAAGGACCGCCCTCAATGGCAGGAGTTCTCAACTCACTCAGGATTGAGGTCATGTTACCTATGGTCATCCTAGTGAAGTGAAGTCTCTGTCATGAACGACGTTATATAATGAAACATAACACTTCGTGGTCATGCCTTATACAAACTCTTTGTATAGGACACCCCTGCTCGCATGTCCCATATGAATGATCAGGATCAGACCATCTATAACAAGTCACAACACTTATAACTATTCTATAAAGTGGGCCACATCCATAGTGTTACCAGGATAAGGTTTCCCTCCTATATCATATATACTAACTATTTGGTTATCATTTAAGACATGATCCACTGTATGTCACCACATACATGCTTAAGTTACATAGTGACAACCAGGGATTTTAGTTTATTGGTTTGTGGAAAGCAAATAAAACATCCAATGTGCAAAGTCAAGTAGTGAAAAGAAATATTCATATATTATACATCACAAGCGTTTCGTACGAAATGTTTTTACAAACTAAAGACACGAGACCTTAAGGCATCATCCCCAACAAACTTCGGACACTGACAACCACCTCCGATGACAATTCCAGCGACAAAATCTGGGATACGATAACCATTCTCCGATGACAGCTCCAGCGACCAACTCAAGGCTCCGAAACCTTCGTGCGACAAACTCTGACAACCAATTCCAGCTTTTAGCAGCCACCTCCAGTGACCTAACTCCGTTGACCACCTTCGTAGGCTCCGACAACCCTTTCCAACTACAAACTTCGATGAAAATCACATTTGATGACCACCTTTAAGCGAGCAACTCCAATGGCTAACTCAGGGGTTCAACAACCACCTCTGACGACAAACTCTAATACCATCTCTATGCGATTAACTTTGGGCTCCGACAGCCACCTCCGACTACAATCTCCGGTGAAAATCATTTTCGATGATCAATTTCGACAACCACTTTTGCCTGACCAACTCAAGGTTTTGAAAACCACCTCCGATGACAAGCTTCGACAACCAAACCCAATGCCACCTTCATGTGACCAAGTTTGGGCTCCGACAATCATCTCCGACTACAAACTGCAATGAAAATCATCTTCGATAATCAACTTCGACAACCACTTCCGACTACTATTAGACTGATGGTTGTTAAACTATGTTGTAGGGTTGTTCATTATATAAAAAAATATTATTTGGTCTACATTAAGTGCAATATTTATACAAAAAAATTGTAAAAAAATATTTCTATTTAATTGAATTCACATACTAAATGAGTTTTAAGAATACTTAGACAAAAATATGTATAGAGTTGAAAAGTATGTAACATATAACAAAAAAAAAATCATAAAATAAAAATTTTAAAATAGAGATTTATTCTTTGATAATCCTCCAAATTTAGAAGAATTGAAAGTTTGAAGAAATGTGGAGACATTCCATTGCCAGTTAACATGATGTGGGAGATCTTGACATAATAAAATTAGAGAGCAACAGGAAGAAGAAGAAAAAGAAGAAGATGATAATGAAATTCATGGAGAAAAATTAGTTGGAATCAAAAGTTTTGATTTCTCTTTGGTTTCTCATTTTATTTAACAATATTTCTAAAAGAAATGTAATGGCTTAATTGTTGTTCGTTGCCAAAAAAGAAAGAAATAAATAAAAGTTTAAAAAATTAAAATAAAAAAATTGCAATCCACATTTTATTCAAACAAAGATAAGCAGAACTATTAAATAAAAAAGTTTCAAAACAAAAATGGTAATCATAAAAACATATTATTTAGAATTCAAAAAACTACCCAGACATATGAATTCGTACCAAATAACTCTACATCCTAAATACAGATATATGAACTCCATATACATATGAATAACAAATTATGCTGTTCAGCATCATTAATTCCATACCAACTGCAATGAACAAAAATCGAAATCATGCCGAAAACATTGTGTACGTACCCAAAATTATGCCGAAAACATCAAAATCGACCTTTGATGCTGCTGAACAGCAAATTAATTCCATATCAACTGCAATTTATAAATAAAACATTGTGGGCAAGCAAGATTAAATCCAAAAATTCAATTAACAAAAATACAACAAAAAAATCTTTCGGCCAAAATACAAATAATAATAATAAATAAATAAAAGAAGCAAAAAACCAAAGCTTGAGAGTGTCAATCTCTTGGAAAACTGTGTTGAATTCTTGTACTCGCTACCTTTTTTTAGCGGTAAGTGATATACAATCAAATCCATCTTTATCCTTCAGCTTAAGCTTTTGGGTAGTTGATAATTCAGGGTTATGTATTCAAACCATTATTGTTTTCTCCCCAATTAATATCTCATTGGTGGATCTTCTTCATATGTCAAACCCACAAGTGAGGGGAAGTGTTGGATGATATATAATTAAATTTACATTCATCCACTAACTTAGTGTGTATTTAATATGCATTTTCAAGTGTTGAATTTAAAAAATAGGAGAATATACCTTTTTTTGTCTTAGGTTTTGGGTATAGTTTCTAGTCCATAGGTTTTCAAATGTTACACATTTAGTCCTTAAGTTTTGAGTTTTGTTTTAATTTAGTTCTTAAGTTTCAAAATGTTATAATTTTACCCTTGAGATTTGAGTTTTGTTTCAATTTGGTTACCAAGATTCAAGATTTTATATTTTTAACTCCAATTTTTCATTAAATAGTCACTTTCAATCATTGTTGTTAATTTTTATTAATTAATTTAAAATACTTATGAAGAAAATTTTAAATTTAATTTTAAAAGTGATAAAAATAGTAAAACTTAATTAATTATAATTCTTTTAATTGTTTTTAATTTGTTAATATAAATTAACAATAAAGACAAAAAATAAGTATTTAGTAAATTACTGAAGTTAAAAGTATAAATTTTAAAACATAGGGACCAAATTGAAGTAAAATTCAAATGTCGAGGATAAAATTGTAACATTTTGAAACGTAGGAACTAAATTGAAACTAAATTCAAAACTTAAGGACTAAATGTATAACATTTTGAAACCAATAGACTAAATAGAAACTAGACAAAAAATCTAAAGACCAAAAAGATATTTTTCTCTAAAAATAAGTCATTCTGAAAAAATTTAGAATGTCTAACAACTACTCAAAATAGTTTTATCAAAGTGTATTTTTAACAATTTTTATAAAAATGTTTAAATAAAAATAAGTTTCTTTTAAAAAAATTCTCAAACCAATCAAAATAAATTGTTAAACTTTTTGAGTCCATTGGTGATTTAAAAGATCCCGAGCATTAGGATATTTTTTAGACTTTTTTTTAGAATAGGTAATATCTTCTAGACTTAATAGGCAAGCAAATCGTTAAATATAGGCTGAAGTTGTAAAGAAAAAAAAAAAAAAATCATTCCATAAGTGGCCAAATCAGATTCCTTTGCGAATCTTTGAAAATTGACCCATCTGGATAGATTGCAATTGTAATCCAATATCAATTTTGCAATTTTATGCCTCCATCTAACATGCTCAATTGAATTTTCTTCAAATTAACTAAAATTCACTGAGTTAAAATCAAGATATGCAAAAGCTAATCAATAACTTAGCCTTATGAGCCTAATGAGTTTAGAAAATGAGACTTATCAACCTTTGAAATTTGTGCAATTTTAATAGGTCCACAATTTTAATTTTGTGTCGAATAAGTTTTCAAAATTTAAAAAGAATAAAATAAATCCAAGAAGTTTCAAATTTTTATCTAATAGATTTTTAATATATTCAATATTTTGTAAAACTAATCAATAAATTTGACATTGAATTAAAAATTATATTTAATAAGACATCGAACCTTCAATATTATGTAAAATAGGTTCATACATTTTAAAAAGTATTGAATAGGTCAAGAATTAATTAAAAAAAATAAAAATTCAAGACCTCATTAGATACAAAATTGGAGCAATTGTAAATATAACATTCAGGCTCAAAGTATTAACAAATATATTATAATGCAAAAAATTTGTAAAAATAGCAAAATTTAGATCTAGCTCTCAAAGTCTATCAGTGATGGACCATATCGCTAATAGAAGTTTATGAGTGGTAGATTCTATCATTAACAGGAGTCTATCAATGATAGAGCCTATCATCGACAAATTGTGCTATATTTGTAATTATTTGAAAATGTTGTTTCACTTAATTATTAATCCTAAAAGTGCTATCCGTTGCAATTATCCTACACAATTAAAAGGTCCCAGAGCTATTAAAACATAGTTAAAGTTCAAAGACATACTGACATAAAAAAAAAAAAAGAGAGAAAAGGAAAAAGGTTGAAGACTAAGGGTTTGTTTCTAGCCAATTCGAAAATAGAAATTTGCAAATAGGGGATTTAATGAAAATATTTCATGTTTTCAAATATGAGTTTGGTAGCAAATTTAGAAAATGGATTCGAATCTAAATAATTATTTAAAATGTATTTGATATTATATATTTATAAATCATAAAATTAATTGTAGTTGCTCAATGCCTACTAATATTTAGTTGACAATAAACTATTTTTATTTATTTATGAATATTGATTTATGTTAAAAAAAATTATATAATTATTATTATTATATAAATACAATACATAATACATATTATATTTTTAAAAAAAATAAATTAAGTTTATAATCTAACATATTATTTTATCTTCATTTAATATAATTCTCCATTTTAAAATTTAAAATTCAAAACATGGACACAATGAAAAAAATAAAAATATTATTTTCAAAATTTAGAGGAGAATTAAAAAACATGTATTAGAAACAAAATTCAAAGCACATGTTTATGTTTGCTGAAATCAATAAATCTGAAAACAGAAAATAGAATCAGAATTATGCAGCAAACATAGCCTAAATTTGTGAGTTTTAAGTCATTTTAGTTTTGCAACAAACCCTAAAAATGTGTGGAAGCATTTGCATGGCGATGATGGTGGGCATGGGCCTGATGGAAGACCAAAGGAAATGAGAACCCAAAGCAGAAGAAAGGTCCATTACACAATTGGCAGAGTCCAAATTTGAAAAAGGGGAATAATGGAATTTGGAGGAGAAGAAGAAGAAGGGCAGGGGTGGGGGAAGTAGTAAGAGAAGGTCCACGCAGGGCAACAAACGCCCTCAACCTGAACCACTGCGAATTGATCGCTCATGCTCTCTCTCAATTCCATTTCTCAATTCCTTGTTCGATTCGTTTGTCGCTGTGTTAAATCCTCCATTCTCCATCCTCGCCCTTCCTCCCTTGAGGCAAAGAAAAGAAAGTCTCGGGGTTCAGCCATGATTACTCGATCGAATCTGGTTGAGCAGTTGAGAGAATACCAGATTCGATCCAAGCACGAGTGGGCTTCCGTCTCCTTCTTCTCTTCTACCTCTAATATTACGTCCTCCAGGTATCTTTCTTCTTCTTTCTTATATTGATTCTTCAGATTTTCATTTTAGGGCGTTCCTTGTCTTTTCTTTTCAATTGGGTCGGTTGTGGTCGATGCCTTTATGTTCTTTATATGCTCAATTACTGGATTCGGATCATTGTACATGTTCTTAGATTATATCCCCAATTTCTGTGAATCTATTCTGTTTGTTTTAGGTCATTAAACTTTGAAATCTGTTGAGATCGTTTTCTAAATGTTGATTTCTTTGGTACTTGGAATGGAATTCTCATAAACAAATGTCTGGATGCATCATGTCATCCTCTGGGTTTCAAGATTTTTGCTTTGCCGTTCAACTGAAGTTCTTTTATGCAAGTCATTGCGTTTTTCTTGAGCATGATCGTGATTCCCTTTAGCTGTAGCTTGGGAAATTTTTTGTGCTTTCCAGCTTAGCGTCAAATCCTTTTCTTATGTTATGTAACTGGATATTGAAAGATGCTTATGATGGTGGAAATAATTAAGATTATGAGTTTCAGTTGATAGAGTTCTGTATTTTTATCATACCTCGATTGCTAATTGCACTGCACTAAGGAAAATATTCTGGAAATTGCACCTAAGTTTATCAGATTCTTCAATCAGGACTTATGTTCTTCAAAAGAAAAAGAATGCCACATGTATTTATGTTTTATCTTTCCAATTTTGTATCTCTTGTGAGTGAAGTTCTAATGTCAAATAACACGATCTTGAGAATACGTTTTCTTGTTTGTAATCGTTAGTTTATCTAGTGTAAATTGGGAAAAGAACACTTGTATTTTCTTAGCACGACGTTAGATTAGATCGATGTCATTTGTTTGTTTTAGAGGTTCAAAAGAATGTCATGTCAGTGCATAAAATTGGAAGTTGGAAGTGCAAGAGTATGTATGATGGGTGCTTGGAACTTAATTTGCATTCTTTCTGCTTTGATCTAGTTCATTATTGATTGAGAATTTTCACTTATGCCAATCGATACATCTTTTCATTTTACGAACAATATATCCAAATAGATATTAGCACACTTGACTTTCTGCTACTGTTCGTAACACATTATTTTGATGGAAACAACTGCATTCATTTGGAAGAAAATGGAAGAATACGAGGGCATATAAGAAAAAGGAAATAAGGAAGCCCACAAAAACCCACTAAAGAAAGGGGACCAACTAAGTAAAATGTTGCCTAAAGAGTTATTACAAAAGATCTTTGAAGTTGAATCCCAAAGAGAAACATGAAACGTTACTGAGAACCAATCCCCACCAGGGTCCCTCTCCACACCCCTAAGAACTTTGTTATTTCTCTCACCCCAAAGATCCCATAACAAAGCATATCCCACCAGTCCATAAAAAACGGCCTTTCTCACTAAACGACGGATGGAGGAGGGAATGTCTGTAACACATTCTTTATCGTACAGTTTATTCTGTTAGCAAGAATATGAATTAGATTCTGACTCTGGTTTATGTATGAATTATCTGTTTGTGAAGGTATTCAATATGATATCACTTCTGATGTGGATTTTGATTCTGTTGGTTTTGGATGCAGGGTGGATGTAGTGATTTTTGTAATATGGGAACTCATAATTCTATCCTTCTTGGTGTTTTCGGCAGTTTCTTTATACTTTCGGCATATGCAGTTGGCTTTTATTTTAGTATGCATCACGATGTTGTTGCTTCTTTGCATGAAAGTTACAAAGCAAGTGAGATTGGCTAGGAAGAAGAAAAGAAGGATGCTACTTCCATTGTCCATGTGAAAACCTGATAGTAGAATGAGAGATATACTAAACTTTTCTTATGTTATAAATTCCCCGAATTATATTCACAAAAATTAGATTTGGTCCTTTCTCCTCCCCCATTACTCTCTGTTATATCGTGTTCTGTAATCACCAGGAAAGCAGGCTTATCCCAAAAAGAAAGAAAATAAGGAAAAAAAAAGAAAAGGAATGAGAATGTGAGTAGTTTTAGAAATTTGTGAATGCTTTTCTATCCTAGAGTTTGGATCATCTTCATGATTTACCAGTTATTTTACCCATTTTCACGTAGCTGTGATTTAAATCTAACATGTTATAAGGAGGAGAAAACGATATCTTTGGCATGTTGGGAAGTGATTTTGAAATGGGTAAAATTATTTTTGTCATTTTCAAAACTTCTGTAAAAACTGTCTTTAATTATTCAAATCCAAAAAATAAAATTTTGTTGAATGAAAATTTATGTTTAATGTGGTAAAGCCAAACAGAGTGGTTTAAAAAATAATGGATAATTTTCATCATTTTAAAATCACTTCGTATAGTTAGATGAGAGCGAGATATAACAAGGACAATAAATGATTTTTACTTTTATAGTCATGGTTTCTAACATAGCAACAAGTACTAAGTTTAAGAATAATGTTCTTTTGAAAAGAACGATATAGGGTATTTGGAAAAAAAAATTTAAAAATAAAAGGGGTGATTGAGACACGGAGTTGGATATTATAGTCTTAGATAATTGTAGTTGGGTTATAATAGTTTGTGTTTGGGATATAGGTTATTTTAGCTTGAGTTATAATAGTATGTGTTTGTGGTATAAACTATTTTAGTTTGAGAAAGAAATAGTAAACATTGTAGCAAAGATAAAAAGTCGATGAATGTAAAATAGTAAAAAGTGTAATAAATAATAAAACTTGTAGCAAATGGGTTTCGAAAAAGTTGATAGTAAGTAATTGAGGACTACAAAATAGTATTTAATGTAGCAATAGATGATTATTATAGTCTTAAGATAGTCATTTGTCCCAAATTGGCACATCACAGAAATCGTGGACCGAGTCCACGAGTAAAGTATAAAACCATGGAGTGGGTCCATGAGTTAGGTTCTTTTTTTTAATTAAAAATTTTCTTTCTTGTTTCTATTATTATTAATTTTTTTACGTTTATAAAACCTTAGAACATGCCATTTGACATATAACATGGAAATGATTAATAAAAGTTCTTAGTTTTCTATTGTTATGTTTCTCAAATTAATAAAATATTAGTCCAAATTTTAAGTTCAAACTAACGGCCCAAGATCTGTCCAAATCCAACATCAATCCAAACTATTAATTTACCTAACAGCTAAAATTAATACAAATTTACCAAAAAAAAAAAACTACAGCCCAATCCAACATCAATCGAAACTAAAATAACAAACTCCAAATAACAATCCAAATTTCAAGTCCAAACTCAAGATTCCAAAAACAAAAATTAATCCTTCAAGTCTCAATGATCCAAAAACCAATATCAGTCCAAAATTTAAACAAAATAAATATTCTAGATCTATAGATCTATTCATCAACAATGTTGAAAAAAAAAAAGAACTAGATCTATGCATATTAGCAATAATATTGAAAAAGAACACTAGACCTATGGATATTAGTCACAATTTTTTTTTGAAAAAAAAAAACTAGATTTACGCATACTAGTCACAATATTGGGGGAAAAAAACTTTTGGAAACAAAAAGATCACCTACTGGAATAGTATTTGTGGGAGGAGAGCAGACTACGAACGACGGATGATGGAAGACGACAACGGGCTAGAGGGTGAAGGCATAAATTAGGAAGAAGGAAGATAATGTGATCAACTAAGTGGGAAAATTAAAGGTTTTGGGAACCATGGAATCGTAGACCTGGTCCATGAGTAGCATAATCATGGACTCGGTCCACGAGTTCCTACATAGTAGACAGGCGGTAGGTCAGCAGCAGGTTAGCAACCAACTCATGGACTAGGTATACGTTTTTCCTTTAATCGTGGACCTAGTCCACGATTCATTTAGATACTCGTGGGCCCCGTAAACAATTTGGTGTACTCGTGGACCGAGTCCACAATTTCATCACCCTATTTCTGTCACTTCTTTTCTCTCAACCTTATTTTTGTTAATAAATATTAAAATAATATTATTTTTAAAAAAATATGGCTACGAAAAAAACTAAGACTTTTCCAGACCTTGCCACCATTCTCACCTTCGTTTTAGCCCATTAACACTTTCGGTGAAAGGGGTCATCTATGAGCAAGAATACGGGCAAAACTTTTATTCGACCTATGTGATAGCTTCATAAATAAGTTATCTTAGACTATAATCTTGTCGGTTTAAGTTGTTTAATATGTTTATATGTTCATATTTATAGGAAATTAAGCACAAGGTAAATTTGGAGCATTAAGGGTTATTTTAGGTTATTTAAGAGCTTTTGGAAGTTTATTCGAGCGATCAGAGATTCAAGAACATAAAATGACCAAAATTTTGGAAACTTATTCGAGCAATTAGAGATTCAAGAACGTGAAATGACCAAAATACTTCTGGCCATGAGCGTTGTAACTCTTCATAACGATCGTGATCAATGCTGCAAGACAAAAAGGTAGTATCACATGTGATGCCCTACAACTTTCCTACGTATCGAGCAAAAAGATGAGTAGCGTTGCAAAGCTATTGTTCAACGCTACGAGGTGTTGCTTTTCTTGGCAATGTTGCAATGGTATCAACGAAGGCTGCGATGTTCTCACGTAGTTGATGTATATGTTCTTTCATTATAGGTCATTTGTGTATAGAGTTTAAGGTTCTTAAGGTTCAGTTTTGATGGATTTTGGTCAAAATTCCTAAGATTTTGATTATTTTTTCTTGTAATTTAAGATTTTGGCATCAAGGATCCTGTATCAATATTTTGTTGGGCCCAAAACACTAATTTAGAGGTTGCTTGCGCTTATCTTATGAATTTTTGTGAGATTTTTAGTGTATGACATATAGGTTTCTTTGATTTATTGTTTTATTTTCCTTGCTTTAATTTCTTGCACTAGTTGTCTAGTTGATGAAATTGATGTCTTTATCATGCTTGAATGTTTGACGATGTTATGCATTTATGCCAGATCCGAAGTTATTGAGAATGCATATTTAATCTAAGTAGCAATAGGTTAAGTTTATAGAATCAGTAACTTGCTCATATTCGACCTTACGAATAGAAAAGCGATAAAAGAAGTTGGCTAGTTTAATTAATCGTCCTAATCAATATTTGTGCTTAATCATGCGATTAACTAGGTAGAATGAAATGCATTACTACTATCAAATTGGTTTAGGAATTATTTCGTCAATTGTGAGTTGGTTCTCCTTAAAGGAGTCTAGCTACCTCTTTTGACTCAATTGATTGGGTTGTAAGTTATGTAACCCTATTTCCATGATAAATCGATGAACACAAAGGTAACCCAACCATCTTTGAATCGGAAAGGTAATCTCTTACTATCTCTCTCTCACCTTTATCTTACTTTCCTGTATTTTATTTTATGTTTTTGTTCTACCTGTCAAACTCTTCCTTATTGCTTTCCGTAGGCAAAATTTTACCTTAGAGAAATTAAGCGTAAGCTTCTTTTGATTAAATCCGTACAGTAGACAAAATTAAGCGTAGCAAAATTCTACCTTAGAGATCTAATGCGTAGGCTCCCTTTTGTTGGGTTTTATGTCCTAAAACTCGTGGTATGTAAACAATGAAACTTATTCTGAAAATTCAATAAAGGTGTTATTGAGTGGATTTATTACTTATAAGAAATCCAATAAACTTAAAAGTCCCTTGACTATTGGATAAGTACTTGAACTTTATATAGAGACATAAAGGTAGATCAGGTTCAAGTAAATAGTTAAAATGATCTATAGTGTATGAATAAGGTTGGGTACCTTATTCTGGCTATTGGATGCGGCTCGCTCTGTAGTTGTTTCAAGGAGTTGAAAAGTGCTATAAACGAAGTGATCCTAATTTGTTCATGTTGGACATGAAGAGTGGGGGTGTCCTTGTGCAAAAGGATTTGTACAAGATTGGACCACGAAATTAGTCACTCTTACTTTATAACGTTGTTTACTGTTTAAGACTAACTATTTTAAAGCGATAAGCTAGGTAACTTGACCTTAATCCTGAGGTAACTATGAACTTCTATTTATTCGGGATTACCCTTAGATTTGCATATGTGAGTGTTGACTCAACAGTGTCGGCTCAATAAGACTCCCATTTCAGGGGTAAGACTGGATAGATAGCTGAGGACATAGGGTGCAAGATGGAATTCATTCCTACCCGCTTTAGGGATAGTAGAGAGGTTGTTCCCTTAAGTGCTGATTCTGGGTTTTGAACAAGAGGCCCCACCCTCTCATTGACCCGATAGGGACTCGGTTTTATTGATTGGATCACAAAACAATTGTTCATTAGGGGATCAGTGGGGACTTAAGGAACAAGAGGTAATTTTGGGGTAAAACAGAGATTTGACCCGGCCGTAATTACAAACAACCTGTGAAAGGTTGACTTACTAATCATGGTTATATCGAATTGACATAATATATCTACAATGAAGGGAGTTCAATTATAGGCTTGAGTGGAATGACCCATTAGTTAAAGAATGGGGGTTAGATCGGTCTAATGTGTTTAGCCGATTAATCTCGGATCGTTGGAGCATCTGTAGGTCCATGAGGTCCCTTTACTAGCTCGGAAATAAATATATGATTTAAATATATGAAGATGAATTAGTGTAAAAATTAATTTAATATTGGATATTCAATTAATTATAATTGTTTAAATAATTATTTATTAATTTTATTAGAAAATTAATTTGTAAAATTAACAAATTGTGATTTTAGAAATAAAATATGATTTTAAAATCAAAAATAGATTTTGGAAATAGAAAATTACACAAAAAAAAAAAAAATAGATTTTTCATTTTCATCTTCAAGTTGCTCACAATGAAACCCACTTCTTCAACCTTCATTTGCTCCAAGCATGAGTTGCATCCCATGCAATAAATCTCTTTGCATGATAGTCTGCAATATATTGAAGAGATTGGAGTGAAGTTGGGTTGTTGCAACCGATTGATTTTTTTGAAAAATTCAGGTAGAAGAAAGTGTTCTTCATTTGGGTTGTTGCAGTGAGCTTTCTCCAAATTTCCTCTGATTCTAGTTTATTTTGAGTCCTGCAACTCAATCTAGAACACCAAAAGAATAGTAATGAAGATCTTGTGGTGGTCTACACAAGAATTTGGAGGATTTAGCAGCTGAAAATCAAGATTTCAGCGGTTTTTCAAAAAGTATGTTCTTGAAACCCATTAAACTCTGTTTATACTTGTTTCCGCTTATGCCAAAATTAATGAATTAGAGTGCTTATTGATCTTGTTTGCTTCTGCTGCAAGCTGGTACCAGTCCAATAATTGGTATCAGAGCATCATATAAGCATTCAATTCGATTTGATTTTGGTTTGGTGGATGTTTTATATGAAAATATGAAACTGTTGTACTGATATGGTTTTATGAGATTTAGCCTTTAATTGCTCTTTAATTTCTCGTTTAAATTTGTAATTGGCTCTTATTAGATGAGCTTATATGGTTTTCAATTCGATTTGATTTTGGAGCTTATATGTTATTTATTTGGAGTCATTAGTGTTGAAATTAAGCTATAATTCGAAGAAATAAGTGAAGAGGCTGAGTTGCAGATTCCAGACGATTAGCCTCTGTTCATATCGTCGTTGAGCTTCAGTAGCTAAGCGATCATTTAGCTTCACGTTAGGTGATGTAAGGAAAAGCTAAACGATTGTGTAGCTTCGGGCGTTGATCGTTTAGGTGTTGTGCGCTAGACGATCGTGTACCTCGGGAGCTAAGCAATGCGTTGTATTGTTATATGATGGCACTACACGATCGTGTAGTTTCAAGTGGGAGCTAAGCGATGAGGTGAAGAGCTATATGATAGCGCTTCATGATCACTTACTATGATCGTTTACCTTTGATTGGGAGCTAAGTGATGCGTTGAGTTGTTATGCGATAGCACTAAACGATCGTTTACCTCTATGCGACAGCTAAGCGATGCATTGAAATGCTAAGCAATAGTATTAAACGATTGTTTACCTATGCACGGCAGCATGCGTCCGAGAGCTATACGATAACACTAAAGCGATCGCTTACCTTATGCGCGCGCTTAAACGATCAAGACGCAGTGCTAAACGATAGAGCTCAATGATCGTGTAGTAAATTGTCCGTGCTAAATGATGGAGCTATATGATAGTGTTGGACACTAAGTGATCGTGTAGCGACCTCTAACACTAGACGATGACACTATACGATAGAAGGAAAACACTATATGATTGTGTAACTTTGTTAAGCGATAGGCGTTGGTTGCTAAACAATCACGCTAATACTAAACGATTAGACTTAGTGAGATAGTGAGCGAGAGCAAGAGCAGCCGGTTCGACCGGTTCTCTTGAGGTCTGGTCCGATTCAGCTTCAAATGGTTTTTGGCTGGTTCGGTTTAGTCTTTGCTTGTCTGGTTCAGACAGTTCGGGTCCAGTTCAAGCGGTTTTGGAGCAGTTCGTGCGGTGTTGAAACTGTATTTGTAATAGTTAGGCTTTTTCTTGCTTTTTCTTTTACCAAAACTAAAATCATATCAGTTCGTGTTTAATTACTTATGCATTGGATGTATGTTATAATTAAATAAATCTTGTTTGTGCATACAGTATACCATTTAGATTTAAAATCCCACCATAGGAAGCATGCAACATGTATTGAAAGTATGTTATAAGTTGTTATAATATATAGTATGCATGTTAGAGTTTCTTGTATTTGATATAAGTATTATAATAGATATTGAATGCCTATATGTTGTGGATGTTTAGCATGTCTAAAGTTTTATAAGTTGTTGTAAAATTGGGTTAGACATTTAAAATCCATAACAAAGAACAATTGCATGCTCACGTAGGTTAATCACTTGTTTTAATAGTTAAAATAGGTCGTTAAACTTGTAAAACTAGGGTTACAAACTCAACCGGTATATAATCATGTCAAAGGCTGAGGGTATTTAAGTTGACGGTCTAGGGAACACCTCCTGCCTGGGGATTATAGCCGATTATTTGAGCATTGGTAATCGGTTTTATAAGTATTCGTGAGCGATGTGAGGTAATAAAATGGTTTATCACCTAGACATCGTAGGTTTAAGTTCATTTATAAGTGTTATACTTGGATAAACCACATAGACTTAGGGTTGTTCTTATTAGCCGGAAAAGAACCTAAGTATAATTTTACTCAAAAATTAGAACATTTCAGTGGTAGTCAATAACCTCTATATGATAGAGTTATTAGAAAACTTCAGCGGGAGATTAATAACATGCACGATATGTTATTCTTAGCTCTTGCGTCCCTAAGAGTTCACAGTCTGGATTTAAGTAGTACTTCGTGTCACCCTAGGAGTGACCTCCTTACGGAAAGTATTTTTTAGTTTAAATTTAGACTCTAGTGAATAAAGGGAAGTTGTTCGAACAGAAATCAAGTGTATGATTTCAACTGCCACGTCTCCACATAATTCACACCGTGAGATTCATATGACGCTTTGTGTCACCCTGGAGTGATCTCCCTAGGAAAGTGTTTTGTATGAGTCAATATCAAGGTGAACGGGAGAAGTAGTTCATAGTAAGTGGGTGAAGGAAATGTGTCAATATATCATGCGGTCTCTTCCATTAGTTTGGACCATGAGATTCCTACGTTGCACCTATTGGTTAGCTTTAAGCGGCTCTTTGCTAGTCGTTTAATGACGGCTATCCCTACAGAGGGTTATAACATAGGATTCGGAACAACTCAAGCTCCAGAAATGGATAGGAATTCTTAGGTCTTAATGATCTCTGACGTCTAAAAATGGCAGGTCTACACTTACAGAATTATTAAGTGTTAATAATTTCTGACAAAAAATGGTACCTAAATGACTATCGGAATATGAGTTATTCTGGAGATAGTATTTAGACAAGAATGTTTTGTTGTAGTATCGTTGCAAAAGAATAATCTTGGGTACATTATTAAAATTGTTAAAACTTGATTGGATTTAACTTTTCAGAATGACTAGTTCAATAATACAAGTGTTGGCATCGGATAAACCTATCGAGGATAACTATGTAAATTGGAAATCAAATTTGAACATGATACTTGTGATAGATGATTTGGATTTTTCTTAACTGAGGATTGTCCTCTCATTCCAAGCTATAACACAAACCAAAATGTTCGAGATGTGTATGACAGATGGGTCATGGCTAATGATTTAGCCCGTGCTTATATCCTCGCCAGCATATCTGATTTGTTGGCAAAAAGGATATGAGTATTGCCAAAGAGATTATGGAATCTCTGGGAGGGATGTTTGGGCAACCGTCCTTCACCCTGAGGCATGATGCCATCAAAGTACGTTTACAAAAGTCGCATGAATGAAGGGACCAATGTTCGTGGACATGTCCTGGACATGATGGTCCATTTTAATATGGCAAAAGTAAACGGTGCTATCATGGACGAGAGAAATCAAGTTGGTTTTATTTTAGAATCTCTTCCGAATAGTTTCTTGCAATTTTGTAAGAATGCATTGATGAATAAAATTGAGTACAGCTTGACTACTCTACTGAATGAGCTACAGGCTTATCAGACAATGTTGACAACAAAGGGTCTGAAGTCAGAAGTAAATGTTACTACTGCCGAGAAAAGAGGAATGTCCTTCAAGCTTGATGTTGCCCTCTTTTCAAAGAGTAAGAGTATTCCTGTGAAGAAAGGAAAAGGGAAAGGGAAAAAGAAGCCTACTGGAAAGAAAGACAAGGATAACGCTGCAGATAAAGGGAAATGTTTCCACTGCAACGAAGAAGGGCACCATAGGAGACACTAGCCTCAATATCTTGCCGAGTAAAGAGTAGAGAAAGGTAAACAGGCTAAGTTGTCCCTAGGACCATTTGCTCAGCTCATACAGTGGGAGAAGTTGTTGCTTGATATTATTTGCTATTGTAAATCTTGTAGAACAAATTGTATATATTTTTGTGATAAATGATATGTTCATTTTCAAAAATTATATTTGTTCTAGCAACCTCAGTTAAGAATCAAATTGTTAAAAGCCATTTGTAAATATTCAGATATTTAAATGGCTAGATCAAAGTATTGAAAATCTAAAAGATTTCTAGATCTGATTGTTAACAAAGAGTTGTTGAGACAGGTCAGATGTATCTTACTCAAAGAGTTGAAATTACCTCAATGTAGTGGGAGAAAAGTGTGCTTCCTGGCCATTATTGAGAATAGGATGCAATCTCCATATAGTTTATTCAAAAGCCTATTGTATACTAAACAATGTTTACAATGATTCTCTCGGCTAAAGTGTTTAAGAATTACCTAGTAGGACTAGGCATACCAGATAACCTAGGGCAAGTGAAGAAATATCGGGTATAGAGATACCAAATGATAAAAGATGGGTATAGGATTCCCTAGTTTATTGTATTTCTCTATAAAACTCAGAAACTCAGTCTTATATATGAGATATATAAGTTACCACTAGAGTTTTAGTCTAAGTGAGAGTTTGTTGGGTTTTATGTCCTAAAACTCGTGGTATGTAAATAATGGAACTTATTCTGAAAATTCAATAAAGATGTTATTGAATAGATTTATTGCTTATAAGAAATCCAATAAACCTAAAAGTCCATTGACTATTGATGAGTACTTGAACTTTATGTGGAGACATAAATGTGGATCAGGTTCAAGTAAATAGTCAAAGTGATCTATAGTATATGAATAAGGTTGGGTACTTTATTCTGGTAACACTATTGGATGCGGCCTGCTCTGTAGTTGTTACAAGAAGTTGTAAAGTGCTACAAACGAAGTGATCCTAATTCGTTCATGTTGGATATGAGAAGTGGGAGCGTCCTTGTGCAAAAGGGTTTGTACAAGATCGGACCACAAAACTAGTCACTCTTACTTTATAACGTTGTTTACTGTTTAAGATTGACTATTTCAAAGCAATGACCTAGGTAACTTGACCTCAATCTTGAGCTAACTATGAACTCTTGTTTATTCAGGATTACCCTTAGATTTGCATAGGTGAGGGTTGTCTTAATAGTGTTGGCTTAATAAGACTCCCATTTCAGGGGTAAGACTGGATAGATAGTTGGTGATATAGGATAAAAGACGAAATTCACTTCTACCTGCTTTACGGATAGTAGAGAGGTTGTTCCCTTAAGTGTTGATTCTAGGTCTTGAACAAGAGGCCTCATCCTCTCATTAACCCGAGAGGGACTCGGTTTTGTTGATTTGATCACAAAACAATTGTTCATTAGAGGATTAGTGGGGACTTAAGGAACAAGAGATAATTTCGGAGGGTAAAACAGAGATTTGACCCAGCCGTTATTACGAACAACCTGTTAAGAGTTGACTTACTAATCATGGTTATATCGAGTGGACATAATATATCTACAGTGAAGGGAGTTCAACTATGGGCTTTAGTGGAGTGACCCATTAGTTCACGAATGGGGGTTAGATCGGTCTAATGTGTTTAGTCGATTAATCTCAGATCGTTGAAGCCCATGATCTGTAGGTCCACGAGGTCCCCCTATTAACTCATAAATGGATTAGCTCTAGAGTAGCGTGATAAGTTAATTTGAAACATTCAAATTAGAATCAAACAGAATTGGAGAATATATATATTTAAATATGATTTAAATATATGAAAATGAATTTGTGTAAAAATTAATTTAATATTGGATATTAAATTAATTAGAATTATTTAAATAATTATTTATTAATCTTATTAGAAAATTAATTTATGAAATTAATTTGTAAAATTAATAAATTGTGATTTTAGAAATAAAGTATGATTTTAAAATCAAAAATAGATTTTGGAAGTAGAAAATTACACAAAAAAGGAAAAATTAGATTTTTCATATTCATCTTCAAGTTGCTCACAATGAAACCCACTTCTTCAACCTTTATTTACTCCAAGCATGAGCTGCATCCCATGCAACAAATCTCTTTGCATGATAATCTGCAATATATTGAAGAGATTGGAGTGAAGTTATGTTGTTGCAACCGATTGAATTTTTCTAAAAAATTTAGGTAGAAGAAAGTGTTCTTCATTTAGGTTGTTGCAGTGAGCTTTCTCCAAATTCCCTCTGATTCCAGCTTATTTTGAGTCACACAACTCAATCTAGAGCACTAAGAGAATAGTAAGAAAGATCTTGTAGTGGTCTACACAAGGATTTGGAGGATTTAGCAGCTAGAAATCAAGATTTCAACGGTTCTTCAAAGGTATGTTCTTGAAACCTATTAAACTCTATTTAAGCTTGTTTCCGTTTATGCCAAAATTAATGAATTAGACCCCATATCAAAAAAAGAGGAAAGAAGGGTTTTTATCGAGATAGAAGGAAGTACGCCTGGATCAGTAACGGATGCTGATGAAAGATAGGCTATGGGATGCATTTGGAGCAAATGCATGGTCCTTATTGATCCTGTTCGCTTCCGCTGCATGCTGGTACCAGTCCAACGCCTTTATCTTATATTTCCGTTCTTATTGATATTACTACTAGTAGTAGCTTTAGATCGATATAATTATAAATGCATTTCATCAATTGTGAAGACATCAACAGCCTTTCAAGAACAACGAAAAGCATTAAAGAAAACAGCCAATAATAAGTCCTAAAATAACATGTTTTGAGTGCTACCAATCGCCAACGTGAGCTTTTGTAACCTCCATTATATCTTTTAGTATTTTTTCTCTTTCATTTGATCTCTTAACCAGGCTACTTTGCATTATTTCTTGGTTTGCAGTGACTTGAGCTAGCTAAGAACGAGTAAGAATGTGCCTCTTTACAGGTGTTCTCCTCTCATAAACAATCGATTGTGGCCTATCATACAAGAGGTTGAGCCAGCGGTCATAAATATTGGGTCATCAATAATGGTGGTACCACGTCACCATGAGAACAAATGGACATCCGAAAGGAAAGGAAAGAAGGAAAAAAGACCACCCCTCAATCAGAAAAATTTACAGCCTCTTTAGTACAGATTTCGAATTTCATTTTCTATTTTTAGATTTACTGAGTTGATTAAATATTTTTGACAAATAACTCTAAACCGTGTTAATTCTAAAAACAAGATTTTTATATTTTCATTTTATCATGATTTTGAATTTTAAATTTTAAAATGTAAAATTATATTAAATAAAAATTTTAGAAATACAATATATCATGTTTTAAACTCAGTTCATTTAATATATATATATATATTGTATATTATGTTATTATATAATATTACAAAGTAATAATTGTATAAATTTTTAATAGAAATCATCTTCATAAATAAAGTAATAATAGTTTATTGTTAACTAGATATTATTGGGTAACTATAATTAGTTTTATGATTTATGCATATATAGTATCAAAACACATTTCATACAATGGTTCAAATTAGAATTCAATTTTTGAATTTACTATTAAACGCATATATGAAAATATGAAATATAACTCTATTTTTATTGAATCCTTTATTCTCAAATTTATATTTTCAAATTCTCTACCAAACAAACTCTTAATAGCCGATGATATTTTTTTTTGCGATCTCTACGAGATAAACATAAAATATCCAGGTGTTTACAAATCAGTTGATCGATTCATTAATGACGATGTTTCAATGACAGTACTTAAAGGCACCTTGATTAGTCTTCTTCCAAAGCTCTAGTGAACGTACTCTGATGCAATCCAATGCATTATTGGGATACTATATAATTGTACTCATTTAGTCATATATCTGCCTCGAACTCTATTGTTGTTTATTTATTTTGAATTTATTATAAATATTATAACATAGATGCAATATAGATGATCCCATTATCCCATATATTGATCATGTGTCATGTAACTTCTCATACTTGGTGTTTAAATGTGTCACATCCTAGTTGTCAAAATTCCTATGAATAAGTGGTCAGTAGTAGATTTTGTAATGATATTTTCTCGATATCTATGTTCTCGTCGTGCCTTATTTTTCTCCTTAATCTTAGAATGGAATTATTATTTTTGAGAAGTTAGACTAATTCTTTTCCCAAGGCTAAAATCATTACTTTTGATGGAAATTAGATTACTCCCAATAATAAAATCATTCTTTATACTTAATTTGAAAGTTGCTACTAATATGAATCTGAGTAACATCGTCCTGTAATTAGTATTTGAATCTTATGACAAAAAGTTAAGTTATGCCAACGTGATTTTAGAATTGATTTGAATCCAAAAAGGTTTGGATTAATCACTCTACACTTTGTTAAATCAAGGAAAACCTTGGGACAACAAGCTTTTATACACCAAGTATAGCCTAACGAGACCGAAGTAAAGTGTAACTTCCGTGATTGGTTCAAGACCAAAAGGGCTTGGATTGAGTTAAAATCATACTAAGTGTTGTCTTACAAGACCAAGTAAAGTATGCTTTTAGGATTAATATAAGCCCAAAAGGCTTCGACTAATCACCCTAAGATCATTACACTGAGGCAAACCTTGGGATTGTACGCTTTATACACTATGTGTAGCCTTGCAAGGCTGAGTAAAGTATGATTTTGAGATTTGTTTGATCCTGAAAGGCTTGGATTGATCATTTTTAAGTCTGTGAAACTGAGGCAGATCTTGGAGCGACAAATAAAAAACATATTCAGTGTTGTCTTATGAGACAGAGTACAGTGTATGATCTGAAAAGTTATACTCCCAAATTGGTCTCTTATTATCCAACCCACACAAACCTCAAACTGAAATTATCCAAATCCAACTTGGGAGTAGGGGCCTAATATTATGGGTAGACTTGGACCAGATGACATAACTCACTATATGGAGTTCATAAACTATTCGATCAAGAAATGGTGAAACACAAGCTAGAAAACCACACCGTAGGGCCTCATTAAGCATGGAAAAAGGAGAGTTTGGGTCAAGACTCAAATTGGCTTGCTCAGTTGACCCTCCCCATTTGATGAGTGGGGCACGCTCCGACCTATTTGAGCCATAGAAAGGGGATAGTTTAGGCCAAAAGTCCAAACTAATCTCATCAGTCTCATCCTTGGCCGAGGTCGAGCCTCCTAATATGATTAATTAACCTAATATAACTTGGAAACCCTGATATGGGCATCGTAGGTCAACATTCCACTAAAAATACATCATTATGATTTTAGAAAAAGTAAGTTCATTCTCATCCCTAAAAACTCTAGCTATAACCAAAAGCCTCTAACTGACTTAGGTATCAGAGGCGTTGTGGCAAATACCACACAAGTGCCTCGATTCTTCTTGTTCGGTCACATCTTTCTTAATAATAAATTTTTCGTTGTTGTCACAAGAAGGTCAGATGCATTTTCTCTTGTCTAGATTTTAGCATCAACCATTATCAGACTAATCGACCTTAGCAATCAAAATTCTCATAGATTTAGAGCTTGTTTGGATTTATTTTCTCAATTTTTAAATAAGGGTTTTTAAGAGCAAATATATATATACTTAGAAAGTCATTCCAAACATGCCTAGCATTTAAACTTCCACGATCCTACCCAGGAAATATTTTTAATACTACAGGAAGTACCATACTCGCTTTGTTCACATTATATAAATCTGCTTTTGTAAATATTTGTGAGCTTCGTAATAATGTCAGTGGGTCCCGTCCTATTTTTAAAAGTGCATTAATTTGACACACAATAAGTGAAGGTAATATAAAAAATTGTCCATATTACCATAATATAGGAAATTTTCCTGCTGGACATATTCCCATCCTACTTTTCCATCATAAATATACCAATGAGGTATATGAGCTAATACATAGATACTATAATTATACTTTCCCCCCACCCAAAAAAGAAACATAAAGGGTTTTTTTTTTTTTTTGGTGTGTGGAGACAAAAGCATAAAGCTTATTCAAACTCACAGTCTTTAGTCTCAAAACGCAATCTCAAATAATGTACTAAAAATGCCAAAATGGGACGAAAAAACTCCCTTAAAACTCTCTTTTGATAGGCATCTTTGAATTCTGTGAAAAAACCTTTGAAGTCTCTGTTGATGTGGATTGGCCATATGATGTGTTCCAATGTCAACCCTTAGCTTCCTAAACTGCTGGCCCCAACAAACACACATTTTTTCTCTCCTAAAACGCCTAACCCACAATACAGTCACCTTTCCTTTTTATGACTGCGAAATTTCACTTAGATTATATATATATATATACACACACCAAATACTTCATGCGAGATAAAAAGTCAGTAACAGACACATATCGAATATTGATACTTTCAGATACTTCCCAGATATATATCTGACACGCGATTTGACATATTTATTTCCATGCATAGTTTTTTTTTTGAAAAAAAAGACAAATAATTTATCTAAATTTTCCCAATCTAAAATTAAGCAACATATTTAAAAAGTTTGCTAGTCGAGTCCGAAACTAAAAGAAAAGATAAATAAATAATGGACCAAACCTTAAACTAGAATAATTTAATCTCCATTTTCACATTTGAGTCCCCACAAAAAGTCCACCGAAATATAAATCATTTGGATATCTTCAACAATAAGTTCTTAGTTTATCTTCATACTTCTCTCTCTAATATTCTTCTTCTTCTTTGCATGTGAGTCACTTTTCTATTGCATTTTATTAACTATTGTACTTCAATATCTTAGATATTGCTTTTTTTTTTTCGTATTGTATTTCAGTTTTTGTATTCTATTTTGTGCTATTGTTATTAATTTGTATGCTAAATTTATCTATATTCTAGATTCTTTTAAAGAAAAAAATGTATTTTCAACGTATCAGTATCCTCGTTTTTTAGAAATATATATATTAAAAAAGTATATAAAAAAATGACGCATCCTTAAACGTATCTGTATCTTAATTTTTAAGAAATTGACGAACATCATCGTATCCGATCGTATCCATATCATGTAGCCGTATCCGTGTTGTGCTTCATAGATATATATATATATATTATATATATATATATATATTATATATAAAAAAAAAACTTAAAGGTCATTTTCTTCTTTTTTCACAAATTTCTTGGGAAAGTTGTACACGTAAATTCCAGCCGCCATAACTATGGAATCTCCATATCTCTCTTATTACTTTTCCACAAAAGAATGATGAGAGAGCAAGAAAGAGACTGTATACACATTCACAGACACGAAATGAAGTAGAAACAGACACGATATGTATGTATACAGAGAGACAGCTATACACCTAAAAGGAAATTCAAGTCACTTGCATGAATAGAGAAAAATTAGAAGTTTTTATTATCTACGATATGATTATGATGTCAAAATTATTTAAAAATGAGAGGAATAATCTATTTTAATTGGCAATCAGAAGATTGATTCATTTTATATGTTTTAAAGAGTCATGTTGCACCTAACTCATATGCTTCTTATTTCTTACCACACAAAAAAGAAATTAGAAAAAAAATCAATTTAGAAAAATAATAATAAAACCGTCATGTGACAGCATCCAAGGGAACATCCAAATTTTTCTCTTTTTTCAATCGGATCATTAACAAGATGGGACCTTTTTGATTTTATGATTCTTAGATGAGATTCTAATTTATTTATTTTAGATTGAATGTCTGTATGAAATTTATGGACTGTTAGTATCATAAAACGGCACATGACAATTGGCGAATACATAAGTATCTAGAATAATGCTACCCTACTCACTTGGAGATTGACACATTTGCAAGAATAATGCTACCCTACTCACTTAAAAGATTTAGACACATGCATCTAGAATAATGCTACCCTAATCACTTGAAGATTTAGAAACATAAGTGCCAAGGACAATACTTACTTATTATTCTAAAATAATAATGATAATGAAAATAAAACTTATTCACTGGTCACTAGAAATTTCTTACTTACCACCCCTACAAATTTATAGCTATCCTCCCACTTAAGATTTATTTTATGTTTTCAAATTAATAGGTATATGGCAAATCTATTTATGAAAATTGTTCCAACTCTATCATTCCAAAAATGTAAATTCTAACAACAATATTTTTATATTTTTAATGTATCCTAGATTTTAAACTTAAAAATTTAAAATGAAAAATTATATTTAAAAAATAAAAAATTTAATGAATACTCAATTATTTTTTTTAAATTAAAATATGTATAATATAATATAGGAGGATTTTCAAAAATAGAGAAATAAGGGAAACTATTTATACAAAATAACAAAATTTTAATCATCTTCGATATAGGCTGATAGAAGTTTGTTAATGTCTATCCGTGATAGAAACTGATAAAGGTCTATCACTGATAGATGGTGATGGAAGTCTATCAGTGTTTATCAGTGTTTTTTTTTTTTAAACTATTTCTATAAACAATTTGACATTTGTCTATCTATGAAAATTTGTCTATAATTTATTATAAATTATATGATATTGTAAAATAATAATTATACAAAAAATTTTAATATGAAACATGTTCATAAATTAATTAACAATAGTTTATATTTAGCTAACTATTTAGTTTGTATAACTATTTTATAGTTTATAAATATATGATTAATAATAGTTTAAATTGGGATTCAATTTCTCAATCTACTACCAAACACAAATTTGAAAATATGAAATATAACTATTTTTTATCGAATGCGTCATTTCAAATTTACATATTTCGACTTTCCAAAAAAGGTTCAATTCCTACCCAAAAAAAAAAAATCTCTTTCTATTTATCGACATTCAATTCCTCACTTTTCATAAACGATTCTTAAGTAAGAATGTTAGCAAAAAAATAAAAATAAATAAAGAATAAGAACCAAAAAAAGTTCATTAATGATGTGTTAGATATATATTCATAGACAAAGAGAGAATAGAGTACAAAAGAGCTAAAGAATAAGAGCAATTTTACTATATCGAGAAGAATAGAGTACGAAAGAGAGAGATAATATGTCGGTAGGGTTAAAAAGGTTTATATATATGGTACATCTCTTAAACCCTAAATATAGTAGGTCCAAAACAAAAACAAAAACATAATCTCAATATAACTTAGATTTTGAAGGTGCTACTCTCGAATTCCATCAAAAAGATTGTATTTAGTCATTCGAAACGTCAGATATCATATTTATGGCATCTCAACAAAGAAATAGCAACCTACCCGAGCCTTAGGTAAAATTAAGTATTAATGTAAGCATTCATAAAAAAGTATAAGATCATTTTAAGATAAGGTTGGGAGACTACTTTTGGTGTTAGTGAGTATGGTTGAATACTTTGTATGTAGTTATGTTGGTGAAATTGCAGCCAATTCCAAAGCTTATTCCCTTGAGAGGGCAAAGAAAAGACAGGTTCAAATGAATAGGAATAAGAATTTGAGCTGAAAACAATTGAATAATATGTTTCTTCAAAGAAGAAAGTTTGAAATTTGTTATTCAATGAATGTTCTCTCTCTCTCTTGTTCTTTTTGGGTTTGAGACAATTTCTAATCATACAAGGCAGTTCAAAAAAAAAAATGGCAAAAAAGGTTAGACAAGTCTAATGCTCTACATATGACAGAAAGCTGAAAGCAATATGGATGGTCAAAGTGATAGGGTATTACTAGTCAGTGTTTGTGGTTGGGAGTTCATGAGACTGAAGCAAGTGGAGCAATAATTATCTTATCTTATTAGTTTTAGTCAAATATATAACCTAACTTAACTAAATAAAACTAATTAATTTAAAATATCTTTTCAGTTCAATTAATGGGAATTATAAATTGAATCTCTTTAACAAGAAATTATAATTGCTTTAACAGCTTATCTATGTTATTTATGTTTGTATTCACATTTCGGTTAATATTCTTAAACATTTAAAATATTATTTTGGTCTCTATATTTTGATTTTTATATAATATTCAATCGAAGTATATTCAAATTTTCAATTCTATTTCATGTATTTTTAATCATTCTTAAATTTAATCAAATAATAATAATATGTTTTTAAAATTTGGAGGGAAGATATGAATAAATAACTAATAATTTTTAAAAATTAACAGTAAATAAGTAATAGAGACTAGATTTAAGATTTGTTGAAAGTACAATAACTAAAATTAAATATTTGTAGTATAAGGGAGTAAAATTCAACAATTTAAGTAAAATGGTATTTACCATATAAAAATTTAAAATATGCCAGTTTTTATTTCAGTCTATCTTGTAAGCATTTCTCTAAAAATATAGTTTTTAAATTAATCAAATATTTTTAAAGTGTTTTTCTGTTTATTAATAGACTTTTTAGGAGCTATACAAAACACACTTTAAATTATTAATATTTTTTATATGTGATTATAAAAAGGTAATATATTTTATTTAAATAACATCCATTCAAGAATGGAGCTATTCCAAACCCAGAATTAACCTTTAAATGTTCATATTGATATCAATATTTCAATTTTACAAATATATCGATAAAATATTGATATCAACTTATATTTTTATAAGTAAAAAAAATTAAAAATTTTGTTAATCAAGTTGTTATTACTCCTAAATTACGTTAATAAATAATATTGTCATTAGTATTTCAATTCATATTGAATTAATTAGATGATATTTTTTCTTTGTAAAAGACATTAAAAATATCAGAGAATATTTAATAGCAATATTGAATCCTTCAACTTAGAAATTTATCGATATGTTGATGTATATTTTCATAGAATCAAATATTGATGGGAAGTTAGATTAGTGTGGTCGTAGAAATAGCTAGTTTGAGTGGTTATCACAAAACCCAACAAATTAGAAACATTGAATAATAGATCAGATGCCAAAATCAAAAAGTGGATGTATATCTTTGCTTAGTAAGCCTTTACCTTTTAGTAATGAAATATATAGTGAGCAAACAAGAGGTGATGTTTGAAATAATTAGTCACAACTAATAAAATATATGGTGCACTACAAATTATAATATCTAGATAACATATCTAAAAAGTTGCAACCTAAGGATTCAAACCAGAAAGCCTTTTTTCCATCTTCCTTGCTATTACTTTGACCATCTTACATAATATACCTGAAAAAAACACACACACAAATAATTCTTTTGTATTTAATGACTTGTTAATTTCAAGGATTTAAAAAGTTAAATGGATTCTTAGAAAAAAAAAAAGACATCGGTAAGGATAGCAAAAAGATATTATATATAATTTCAGTGGTGATTCCATGAATATAAATCACGGGCAGAATTTAGATGACAAGTTTAGCTCTCGTTGGTCAAACCTTCCCCAACGGTCAAATAGTTTCGGTCGAATCGTCGCGGCAAAACCTTCCTCGACAGTATAAAACCGTATCGTAGAAAAAAAAAGTTATCTCGATGGATGGAGGATGGGGCTTTTCTGCGAATCCTAAACAAAACCGTCGGAAGAACCGGCCAAAGCCCAACGGTCTTAATTTATAAAGACCGTCGGGAGTTAAAACTTTGTCCGACGGTGAAACGACAACGTCAAGACAAATGAATTTCTCCCGACGGTGACAAATTAGTGTCACTGTGAGGTGATATTCACTTATCCCTACGGTGTCTTTGCACTGGGGGCGAAGTTTATTTTTATCGTAGGGATTTAGTGGCTTTTCCCGACCCTTGGGACCGTCGAGGATGGTTTTTAGCATCAGGAAAAGGTGAAAAAGTATAAAATTATGCTTTTTTCCGACCCCGTGTATCATCGGGATTGTATATTTAATCATCGAAATTAACTTCTTTTTTTATTTTCTTTTTTTTTTAAATCTGTTTTTTTTTTTCCAAATGACATACATGTTTGAATCTTACAAATATTAATTAAACTAAAATAAGAATTTCCAAGATCAAGTAAATGTCTAGAATAGTGAATAATATATAGAAAACATATTTGAATCTCAAAAGTTAGTATAACATCCACAATTCCTTAATCCAAAATATACCATAACATCCACAATTCCTTAATTCAAAATAACATTACATGATAACTAACTACCTATCGGGAGATGCATCTACAACCTTAATTAACAATTCCTAAATCCAAAATAACATTAATATCTACAACCTAAATACGCTTGTCGGAAGATGCATCATCAACATAAATCTCGTGATACCTATAAAATACAAATTTAAATAAGTTTAATGCTCAATATACAATATACCAATCTCAAAATGAATATAGAATTTAAAACTCAACAAAGAACATTAATGAATTGAAACAAGTCAACTCAAACTTTGATATTTCAATCTCAAACTCAATATAGAACTTAAAACCCAACTTAAATTTAATCATAATTTTATATTTACCCCTATACTAACTTTAAAACCAATATAAGAACATTAACAAATAAAACCCACTTTAACTTCAAACCTAATATAGAACTTAAAACCCAACTCAAACCCAACGAACTCATATCTACATATTTCAATCTCAAACCTAATATAGAACTTAAAACCCAACTTAAACCCAACAAACTCATAACAATTGAAACAACCAAGACATATCTATATTTACTTAAACTTATATATACATTTACTTAACAAACCAACTCACCTCCCCCCAATTTTACATAATTAATATGTTATAAATAAATATAATAACCAACTTATCATTAACATGTAGTTTTAATATTTCATCATATGAAACATATAAACCATAGTTTCTTTTCTATTTTATGGTATTTAATATAAATCATATTTATATTAATTCCTCCAATTAATGTATCTAATACATCATATCAATTATATCACATATAATTGAATTTCCTCTTGTTAATTTGAACACTTCAAATTAACCCAAAATTTGATTCTCAACTTGAACCCATTGAGCTACCAAGGAGACCTCATGGACTTGTAGCTTGAAGCTCCAACGGTACGTGAATAACTGATTAAACACTTTAATCACGAGATCCACTATCCATTAACTATTGGTCACTCCACTGAAGACCGACAGCTGCACTCTTCGCACTACAGAAATATTTCTATGTCCATATGACCAATCAATAGTGCGATAACCCTTCACAAATCGCTCGTAAGTACAACTAGGCCAATTCACCGTTTTCCCCTGTGTAGTTACATCTAACTCCTTAAGTACTATTGATTCCTCTAATGAATAATAAGTCATAGTCCTACTATGACTAAGAACTCCTAGGCTAGGAGAGAGTGTGGCCACTATGTTCAAGATCCGGAATCAGCCCTTAAGGGAGCAATTTATCTACTTACCCCTGCTTCGGAAAATGAGTGAATTCCGTCTTGTGTAGTTGAGTTTCCAGTTCCCCAATCAGACGAATCCCCAAAATGGTAGGCTTGTTGAGTTAGCAATCTGGCCACTCTCACCCATACAAATCAAAGGACCACCGCAGGAGTTCCCAACTCACTCAGGATTAAGGTCATGTCACCTATGGTCATTCTAGTGAAATGTAAGTCTCAATTATCAACGACCTTATATAAAGAGACTAATCATCTCGTGGTCTAGTCTTATACAAACTCTTTGTATAGGATAGCTCTGCTCGTATGTCTCCACATGAATGGTTAGGATCAAATCATTTGTAGCATTTTACAACACTTGTAACATCTACAAAGCGGGTCGTATCCGTATTGTCAAAGGTATCCCTCCTTTATCCATCTATTACAGACCATTTGGGTTATTACTTAAGGCATGATCCACTTGTATATTTCACATACATGCTTAAGTTACGTGAAATAACCACGGATCTTAGTTTACTGGATTTGATTACATGCTTATAAAATAACATTTATTTTATTTATAACAATATGTATACAAAATGCTTACAAACTACGAGACCATCAGGAGAATTAGGACACCAATCCCAACAAATAATACATCATAGGCTTACAAAAAATTAAAAAAATAAAAATTATACAAACAGTAGTTAAGAAACCATTCCAAATATGCCCTTTTAAGTAAAGTATTATATTATTTAACTATACTCAAGTTAGCATAACTCTCTAATAATAATCTAAAATAGATGATAATGAATTGAAGACTTTGTCCAATTTTAGGTATATTGCATTATTTCATAGGAAACTCAAGAGTATTAAAAACCATAAAATCATGGAAATTTTCATCGACTTGCATATAATATAATTAATTGCATTAAGAAAAAAATAACTAAAAATTAACCCAAAACAAGCAAATATAAAGCCACTTTGCATCCATCTAACGCCTCAAAACCTCAAGATTACAACAAATTGACCTAGAACAAGCAAATAACTAAAACCATGGCCACTTTGCATCCATCTAATGCCTCAAAACATCAAGATTACAAATTGAAATTGACCCAGAAAAAGCAAATATAAAGCCAGAAATCTAAGCATAAGAGCATAAATATGTTAACAACGAAAAAGAAAAAAAGGGGGAAAATATGTTACCAAAATCGAATGGCGAGCGGATGATGAGCAAGTAGCGAGTGGATGGCTAGCAGACGGCGAGCGAAGGAGAAGAAATCGGACGATTATGGGTTTCGGAGAAGAAAGAACAAAAGAGAGGAGAAAAATGGTAGAAGAATGAAAAGAATAAACTGTAGATGAGTGTTTTTAACGAATTTATCCCGACGATCATTTGGTAAACCATCGGGATAAATGACCATATCACGACGTTGGCAAAATTACGAACTCCCAATGGTCACATGCGTCCCGTCGGACTAACACAATCTTATCCTAACGGTGTACTAATATTACCGTCGGCATAACTTCACAACTTCCCATAAATAGATTTTAGTTTAATACCCATCGGTTGACGATTGCTCCAATATCGTCTTACACCACTATCGGCATAACTTTGCAATTTTCCATAAGTTTTTTTATTGTAATAACGATCGTCTGATGATCACTCCAATATCGTCGGCCGAAATACAAACTTTTGATGGTCGCTCAAATACCGTCGGGCGAACTCAATATTATCCCAACGATTTCTTCCATACCATCAGTCAAAATTTGACAATTTTCATAATTTTTTATTTATATTTCTTATTTTTTAAAAAGTAAAACTTCGCCCGATGGCGTTCCCCACACCATCGGGATAGGCTAACAAAAAAAAACTAAAAAATCTCCTTTTTTAAATTAAGAATCCGCCGACGAGTGCATTAACGTCAGCGGAAGTAGATACTCTCGACAGTCGCTTGAGAACCGTAGGGAGAATTTGACAATTTTCCATAACTTTTTTAAATTTTCTATTTCACTACCTCCCATTGGTCCGGAACCGAGCAAAGGGACTTTACCCTGATGGTGTTGCTCCGACCATTGAGAGAATATAAGACTGTAGTTTCCACATTTTTTAAAAAATTAAACATCTCCTGACGTTCTCAATTCAACAAGCCTGACGGTTGGTTTATAGACCGTTGGGATATAGTGGTTTACCTGACGCTAGTAAACGATCTGTCGGGATTGGTTTTTATCTCAACACCACCATTTTAGCGTCGGGGGAAATGAGATGCACCGACGTTTTTTCTTATGTCAGAAAAAATTTTGTCGGGAATAACCAAAATTCTTGTAGTGTAAACTTTGAAGGTATGTAATAAGTCTCCAAACTTCCAATTTGGTGTACAATAGAGATACGTTCAAAGTTTAAGAAATTAAATATTTTATTATATATAAATTTTAATTGGTGTCTAATATGTTTCCAACTTATTTGATATCTCATAAGATTCATATATCTACTGGATGCAATATTATAACTTTCAAATTTAATTAGAATATAAATTTTCTCTTGTATAACAATAATTTTTTAAAAAGTATATGTGCCCAACATATTGAATACAAAATTGAAACCTCGTGAGTCAGTTTTTAGATGTTGTTAAAGTTCAAGATTTTGTTTGATATAAAATTGAAAGTTTAAAGATCAATAAGACATTACTTAAACTATAGAGATCTATTAGACACAAATTTGAAAATTGAAGAACTAAACTTGTAATATTTTTTTTCTATCTAACAACATATGGAGATCATAAAGGGAAATTTTCAAAAAATAGAAAAATAATACAAAGTATTTACATACTATGGAAAAAAAATCATATCAATTGATATTTTTAAAAAAATTTCAAAACTACCCTTGATTTCCTACGCCATTTTTCTTTCTTTCTTCTTCTTCTTCTCCAATTTCAATTCATTTTCTTCTCCAATTTCAATTCAATTGATCACTTCATTGTCACCACATAGCTCAGAGGTTTTATTCTTCTTTGTCGGGTCAATCGATCACATAGGTACCTCTTCTTCTCTTTCTTCTGTTGCCTTGTAATATCTCACATTGCATTGCCGAGTGGAGAACAATTCTTCTTCTTCTTCAAACTTCACAGTATTCTCTTCACTCTAATGCTTTATTTTGTAAAAAAAAGCATTAAAAAAAAACTCAGAGGGCAGTTTAAACCAATTCATAAACCAAGTTATTGAATTTTTGCTCCACAATTCCAACAAGCTATTGCGTACAACACCGGAAAGCTATTTTAGAAACTAGTTAGTCGAAAATTTCAAATTAGTACAGGATTGGATCGAAAGGAGTGATAGATATAGACGCCTATCTTATCTATCAGGGATAGACAAAGATAGGACTCTATCTTTAATTGATCTTTAGTGTCATCTATCTCAGATAGAAATGATAGTATTCTATTTATTGATACTGATACTTTCTTGTATTTATCTATTAGGTTGATCCCATTAGCAACACTAAATACAAGATAATAGATGGACATAAACAGTTCATTGTGAAGCTAGATTTGGGTTCTTGCAACTGTTGAGTATGAAATTTTGAAGAAGTTCCATGTGCACATGCACTTGTCGTTCTATGAACGCTTAATTTAGATACATATTATTATGTAGCTACCTTTTATTATAAAAGAACATTATCAATAGCACACAGTGGTTTTGTTCGACCTATTAGATTTCATTTTTATTAGAGAGTTGAAGATTGTGTCATGAAAACATTACCTTCTATTGTAAAACGTCAAGCTAGAAGACCTGAAAAACAAAAAAAAAAAATCTATTTGTAGGTGAATTTAAAAATTCATTAAAATGTACTCATTGTAATTGTAAAGGCCACAATAATACGATTTGCAAACCTGAACCAATTAATTCAATGATTTAATCATTATTTTTTTAAGTGTAATACATGTATAGACATATGGATTGACATTAGAGTTTATGAATGATATTTTTCTATTAATTCTTGAGTTGTCTATCTCAATCCTCTATCACTGTCTATCCCATCCCTCTATCACTGTTTATCTAAGATAGATAGATATAGCCATCTATCCCTGACTATCTAAGATACATAGTGATAGCCCTCTATCACTGTCTATCTCAGATAAACAGTCTATCTTTGTCTATTTCAATTTAAAATTATCAATAATAAATCCACTCAGATAAACAAGTACGTATGATGTCAAATTATTATTTTGTATCATAAACAAGTATGTATGATAAACAATTATCTACCAACAAAGATAGTGCTCTATCTTTATCTATCTCAGATAGACAAAGATAGTTCTATCTTTGTCTATCTCAATTTAAAGTTATCAATAATAGATTCACTCAAATAAACAAATAGTATTATATCTCTGTCTATCTCAAATAGACAATGATAAAACATTATCGAGAGACAATATTCTATCTTTGTCTATCTCAGATAGACAAAGATAACTCACTATCACTGTCTATCAAAGATAGAGAAAGATAGAACTTTATCTCTATCACTGTCTATCTGAGATACACTGAGATAGAGCTCTATCTCTATCTATCTTAATTCAAAATTATCAATAATAGCCCTATTTTACTGTCTATCTAAGATAAAGATAGCCCTCTATCACTATATTTCTGAGATAGACATAGATAGCTATCTTAGATAGATAGTGATAGTACTCTACCACTTTCTATCTCAAATAGACAGAGATAGTTCTCTATGTTTGTCTATCTCAATTCAAATTTATCAATAATAAATCCACTTAAATAAGCAAGTATGCATTGGTGTTTAAGTTTTTCGATATTTGCTAAAGTTTCTAATACAGATAGTGATAGTAGAATAAGGCAATGAACAAAACATGTTAATTTTATAAATTACAGAAGTAATTGATTGTCAACGAGTAGAAAGAAACAAATTTTATAAATTACAGAAGTAATTGATTGTCAACGAGTAGAAAGAAACTTACAAATTGTAAGTAGAAAACTAAGTACAACAAATTGTATAAAGTAGAAAACTAAGTACAACAAAATGTTCAATTTGAAGATTTACAAACTGTACAAAGTAATTCTACAATCAAGATTGAGACTGAGATTAGGATTGGGATTTAGGTTAAGATTGAATTTGAGAAATATTCAAACTAAAGCATGGAGCAGTGTCCGTCATAGATTTTGCATATTTATGAGTTAAAGTTCGAGTTGTCCTTAGTTCTTCTTCTTAGTTTTCTTCCTGAAATTCTTTGCATATATTTTTTCGGTTGGTTTTCGTTGATCTCTCCTTTTGAAAGTGTATGTCTTCTAGCACCTTTGGCCTAAGCTTTTTACATTTGCCCCACTCTTATTGTTTTCTCTTTTTTTTTTTTTCCTTTTGTTTGAATCTCTTTATCTATATCCTCTTCACTATCAGTTTTTTCTTCCATTTCATCTTCCTCATCAACAATTTGCTTCCGCTTCTGGTTTCTCTTTGATCTCTCGTTCTGAAAGCGAATCTCTTCACTCTCTTCCTTATCAGTATCTTCCTTATGCACTTCTTCAACTTGTTCTTCCTCATTTTGCTTCTCTTCTACTTGATCTGCATTTACTTTCTCTTGGTCTTCTTCTAGTTGCTCTTCATCTACTTTCTTTTGCTCTTCATCTTCTTTCTCTTTCTCAATTTGCTCTTCATCATTTATTTACTACAGAAAGATACTGGGGTTCATAAGAAGAACACTAAATGATAAACAATGATAATCTAATGTCATTGTCTATCATCACATATATAAAAAATCATATTTACCTTTTTCTCATTTTTATGTTTAGATCTTCTTTCTCTTTTTTATTTTTTATTTTTTTATTTTCTTCTGGTTCAAATTCTTCTACTTCAGTTTCTTGTTCTTCCTTATCTGTTTCAGCATCTTCTTCAACCTCATCTTCTTCCTTTTTTGTTTCAGTTTTAGTTTCATTGTCTTCTTCATCTTCATCTATCTGCAAGCATATGATAGAAAGTAAGAATCAATGTGTATATTAGATAGATAGTGATGGAGGATTATCACTGTCTATCTCCGATAGACAGAGATAGTATTATATCTTAATCTATCTCAAATAGACACCAATAGTGTTCTATCTCGATTTATCTCGAATAGAAACTGATAGTGTTCTATCTCCGTCTATCACAGATAGAAACTGATAGTGTTCTATCTCCGTCTATCCTGAATAGACACTTATAGTGCTCTGTCCATTCTAGAGAGACAGTTATAGTGTTCTATCCCTGTCCATCTCAGATAGACAGTGATAGAAGACTATCACTGTCCATCCCAGATAGACAGTGATAGACCTCTATCAAAGTCTATGTGAAATTTTCTATCTGAGATACAAAGTTATAGAGGACTATCACTATCCTATCTCTTGTATTTGAACAAAAAGTAGATTAAGAAAAGAATCAAACCTCAGACAACAGTTGCGTTTTGGGTGTTTCCAAATCTGTAGTTGGAATTGGATCCAAATCATCTTTTGTTTCAAGTTATGTTTGAATCTCAGTTTCCTACAAGAAAATAATTTGTTATTATTTTTTATCAAAGAATCTATTATTTTCTATCTAAGAAAGTAAGAAACTTAAAAAAAATATAATATTAAGATAGACAGTGATAGAGGACTATCACTGTCTATCATACATAAAAGAAATCCCTTTCCTTTTCCCTTTTAACTCTCATTTTCAACTTGGATCTACAAGGAAAAGAAATTTTAGTTAATAAATATGTCATATATATATATATATATATATATATATATGACAAACCAAAGACTTTCGCCAGATAAATATGTTGTCGCATAGTTAACCATTGTATCAAGATCATGACTTTCTTCCAATATTCAAAGGCTAAGAAAAGGTTTTTTTTCCACACCTTCTTCGTACTCTTGTTGTTGTGGAAGATAATCTAATGGAAGTCTACAATTCAAAGGCTTCCATAATTGACCTCAATATTGTTTTGATTTCTTCTTGGCCTTGTTTCAAAAGTTTTTGTTCTTCTACTATTTTCTGTTGGCCTTTTCTTAATTCATTAATTTCTTTCATTATTCTATTTGCTCCTACTTTGTGAATTTGTTCATTTTTTTCTTTGTTCATTTGTCTCTCTTTTTCCTTCTTTTTTTCCCTCCTTTTCTCCTCCCCTGCCTCAACTTCTATGAAAAATTTGAAAATTGATTGACATTCTTCTTTCGCTGGATGCAATGGTGTCATGCAAAACTACAAGTGAACAAAAGTTAAATTATTAGAGAAAAAAACTAGTGTTAGAAATGGCAGGGCCCTCAAAACGACAAACTGTTAATCGACAAGGCATGACGGTCAAGCGAAGAGCAAAACCTGCAAAACAGAAACTCGTTATAGGCTGAGTCGTGGAGCTCACTCTCTTTAAGACGTTTTGCGGCTCTACCCAAGTGTGCAAACAGGTCTGAAAATTGCCACGTCGTTCCCAGGATAAAACAGCCAAATGAAAATCGATCGAAAATACACCGTTATCGATCGAAATGTACACCATTTCTAAACTCACTTCTCGGAAAGCTAAGATGGAAGAGGAGAGGAAAATGAAGTAGGGAATTAAGAAATTTAATTCTGTATATTATGAACTGTTGAAGGCCTTGTCTTTTATAGGCCTTCAACATCAAACGGTAGGGAGCGAAATGTGCATGGATGTTATGGATGGGCGGATGAAATTGAAATGGATAGGCAGATGAAATGCACGGACGAACGGACTGTTTCCCCCTTTTTTCTAGTTAAAATTAATATATATATATATTTATATATATATAATATATTATATATATATATATATATATATATTATTAAAAATAATAATCAACACACACTCGCTCGCCTAGCCCCGCGCGATCGACCGGACGGACGGCAGCACGCGTGTGGGATGTCCACCGAACCCACATTGGTCTATCTCCTCACTCTCTCCAAAACATGGATACCCCTTAGGGTCCAAACCCAAAACACAAGGTTGTAGTACATACAGGAGACTTCCAACACCAAATTTTCCAATGTGGGATTACTCTAACCAAAAAAGTTGGTTTCCTCTTTGTTTTGAAAGTTAAATTTTCACCGAACAATCCCCCACTTGGAAATTTAAACAAAAGGAAAAGAGAGAAAAGATTTTCATTGAGCAGTTTCAATCTATACAACACTGTGCATAAGCAAATGTGTCTTACGACTTGAACCTTTACATAATGTAGATGATTCAGAATATACTAGAATAATCCTTGGTTTTGAACTCTATCTCTACAGCATCTCACACAAAGTGTCATTAGGGTGTAGTATGAAAGCCTGTGCTTTTAAGGCCTAGCACCTGAATTCCGATTTAGTGAATGCTCTAGAGAGTTTACCTAAAAACTCCATAGGAAGCCGCCCTCACTTCCACATTCACGCAGGTGAGTCTATCAAGGGTACTCCTGTAGTTAGGTACCCCACTTGTCATCAAGTATAGATCTCATTAAGAACTGAGTTCAACCTTTCTTACACTTCAGGATATCATGCTCAGACTTTAAGTCATAAGAATGAAACTTTGTGTTTGGCTTAGCATGATTCATTATATATCACTCGTGATCAGTTATTACCCATTGAACCTGTTTCTTAGGATCTTTAGTCTACAGGTTGGGTTTTCCTCACTATGATTCATTTTTCGATAGGCATGAGTCCCATCCTTTCTGAGGTTCCAAAAACCTTTTCTCTGGCCAGTCCTTTCGTCAAAGTATCAGCCAAATTTTCATTAGTCCGTATATGATCCACTCTAACTGCACCAGTAGTGAGAACTCTCTAATAGTACTGTGCTTACGACGTATTTGACGTCTCTTTCCGTTGTAGTAACGGTTCTGAACTTTTGTGATTGCTGCAGTACTATCGCAATGGATCAATATGGCTAGTACCGACTTTTCCCATAAAGGAATCTCTGGTAGTAGACTTCTAAGCAAGCCTGCTTCTTCATTAGTTGTCTCTAGTGCTATCATTTCTGACTCCATCGTAGATTGGGCTAAACTAGTCTATTTTTTGGACTTCCAAGAGATAACTCTGCCAGCTATATTAAAGATATAGCCACTTGTAGTTTTTGAATCATCCGAAAAAGAGTTCCAATCAACATTGCTGAACCTTCGAGGACAATGGGGTACTTTTGATAATGTAATCCTAGGTTTTAGGTTTTCTTTAAGTATCTCATGACCCTTTCTATAACATTCCAATGCTCTTTACTAGATCTGCTTGTAAACTTGCAAAGTAGTCCTACAACATAAGCTATGTCAGGCCTAGTGTAGTCGGCATCGTATCTAAGACTGCCTATGATGCTCGCATACTCAGATTGATTAACACTATCACCAGTGTTCTTGAACAACTTGACACTAGGGTCATAAGAAGTACAGGCTGGTTTACACTCAAAGTAATTATATTTCTTTAGAATTTTTTCTATATAATGAGATTGATCTAAAGAAATTTCCTTTTCAGACCTATTTACTTTTATGCCTAATATTACACTAGCTTCTCCTAAGTCTTTCATGTCGAAGTTCGCCCTCAATATTAATTTTACATCATTTATGATGTGCAAGTTCGACCCAAAGATCAATAAATTATCTACATATAGACACAAGATAGTGCAAAGGTTATTATCAAACTTATGGTACATGCATTTGTCACTTTCATTGACCTTGACCTTTAGATAGGATAAGGTTGTCAAATTTTTCATGCCATTGCTTAGGAGCTTGTTTTAGTCCATAGAGAGAGTTGTCTAATTTACAAACCTTGTTTTCTTGACCATGGACAGCAAAACCCTCAGGTTGTTCCATGTAAATCTCTTCTTCAAGTTCACCATTTAGGAAAGCGATTTTTACATCCATCTGATGTACTACGACGTTATAAAGGGCAGCGAGAGAGAACAGGACACGGATAGAGGTAATTCTAGTGACAGGAGAGAAGGTGTCAAAGAAATCTATGTTTTCTCTCTGTCTAAATCCCTTCGCTACTAACTTGGCTTTAAATTTGTCGACAGTCCCATCAGGTATAAGTTTCCTCCTTGAGATCCATTTTCATCCTATTGCCTTACATCCTGGGGGTAGATCTACTAAGTGCCAAGTCCTATTTGACTCAAGTGAGTCCATCTCATTATTTATGGCTTCTTGCCATAGGTTGGCATCTACCGAGGATAGGGCAGCTTTTAGATCTTTAGGGTCTTCTTCTACATTGTAGGTCAGGAAGTCATTTCCGAAATCTTTGGCAGTTCTAGCTCTTTTGCTTCTTCTAGGTTCTAGGTTACTTTCCTCTCTAGGGTTAGGATTTCTAACTAGGGTTATACCATTTGAACTAGAGCCCCCAATATTCCTTGATTTAAAAGAAAAACTATCTTCAAAAAAGTCAACATCATTTGACTCAGTGATCACTTGGTTCACTAGATCATAGAACCTGTAGGCTTTACTATTTAAGGTATAACCTATAAAGACACACTCGTAAGCTCTACTAGCCAACTTTCTCCTTTTAGGGTCAGGAACCCTTACAAAGGCTAGACAGTTCTAAAGTAGGACAAGTTTGGTTTCTTATTCTTGAGAATTTCGTAAGGTTAAGTTTTATTTTTAGATTTCGGGAATCTATTTAGTATATAATACACGGTAAGGATGATTTCACCCCATCAATAAGACGCGGCTTCTGAACTAAGTAAAATAGCAACTACTAGCTCAGCGAAAGTTCTAATTTTTCTTTCGACTTTTCCGTTAATTTCAGGAGAATAAGGTGTGGTATTTTCATGTATTATTCCGTATGAGTTAAATAATTCATTAAAACTGTCCGAGTCGTACTCGGTTCCCCTATCACTACGAAGTCTTTTAACTTTTTTATTAAACTGATTCTTTATTTCAGAAAAAAAAATTGAAGGCATCAAAAGCATCACTTTTGTTTCAACAAGTATACAAAAGTAAAATCAGAGCAGTCGTCAATAAAAATAATGAAATATATTTTACTATTCCTAGTCAATATGCCATCAAATTCACAGACATGAGAATGAATCAAATCTAGAGACTCAGAATTCCTAAGTACAGATTTATGCGAAGTTTTAGTAATTTTAGCCTGACTACAATACTCGAATTTATCAAAATCATTCATGGATAACTTAGATATCATTTTTAGCCTAATTATGTTACTAATTAAATTTTTATTCCCATGACAGAGTCTAGCATGTCAAATATTCATAGAACACAGCATATACACAGAAGATTTCATTTTATTAAAGTCTAAACTTAATTTGAACATTCCCTCGGTTGTATACCCTTTACCTACGAATACATTATTTTTGGTAAGGGTATATAGGTCTGCCCCTATAGTTTGAGTAAACTCGGCTTTGTTGAGGAGATAGCCCAAAACCAAATTTTTTCATATCTCAGAGTGTGCAGAACGTCCTTCAACGTGAGGGTCTTCCCAGAGGTAAACTTCAGTTCCACCTTGCCGGTTCCAGTAACTTTCGTGTATTGGTGATCTCCCAATAGAATATTTGTATCCTTAGTTTCAGTATAAGTTTTAAATAGACTAAGGTCGTGATAGACACGGCGCGTTGCGCCAGTGTCTATCCACTACCCTTCACAACCACCAATCACATTTACTTCTGTGATCATGGGGATTAACGGTGCTTCCGTCAGGTTCGCCTGACCAGCAGGACGAAGCCTGTTCCTACAGTTCCTAGCCATGTGCTCAGGTTTATTACAATTAAAACAGAGGAACTATACCATTTCTCCTGAAGGGGGCTTCTGTTTTTTCAGTTGGTTCTAATTGTTGGAGCCACGGTTTTGACCTTTCCTCTTTGTCCCCTTAGGTTTTTTGTCTGGTTTTACCACGGCAGAGGCGGGTTTCCTTTGTACTACATTCACTTCCTCCCTCTTGTCCTGCTTCCTCCTCCATCCTTATAAGACTCTTCAAAGAGAACTCCTTGTTCTTATGCCTCAAAAGGTTTTTAAAGTCCTTCCACAAAAGAGGCAGTTTATCAATAATAACAGCAACTTGGAATTGTTCGTCTAGAGGCATACCTTCAGTAATTATCTCGTGGGCTATCTTCTCGAGTTCATGGGATTGGGCCTTCACGGATTTCTCATTCATCATTTGGAACTTGAGATAACGACTAACCGCATATTTCTTTGACCCAGCCTCCTCAGTGTCATACTTCTTTTGCAGGGCATCCCAGACCTCCTTCGTTGTCTTCATTGTACTGTAGTAGTCATACAGATCATCAGTCAAACCATTTAAAATGAAATTCTTACATAGAAAGTCTTTCTCTTCCCAGTCAGTAGCTTCTTTTATCTGTTGTTCAGTTGGTTCTTTTAAATGGACGATCGGCTTAGTGCTGGTACAAGCTTCAACAACTTTCTTGACGGTGAGGAAGAACAACATCTTTTGCTTCCACCGCTTGAAGTTCTCTCCTTCAACCGGAATGGACGGTTGAGGTCAAATATCTCATTGTTGCTACTGAGGGCCATTGATGATGTTAAAATGTCTTAAAATTGTTGGAAATGGCAGGGCCCTCAGAATGACAAACTGTAAACCGTCAAGGCACGACAGTCAAACGAAGAGCAAAACCTGCACCCTTTCTAAACTCACTTCTCGAAAAGCTAAGATGGATGAGGAGAGGAAAATGAAGTGGGGAATTAAGAAA
>NC_052352.1:39280446-39401690 GCF_009727055.1 Benincasa hispida
TTTTTGATTAAAAATAATAATAATAATTTTTATTAAAAATAATCATCACACACGCGCCTCCATGCCACGCCACGCCTGAACGGCGGCGACGCGCGTGTGGGATGTCCACCGAACCTACATGGGTCTATCTTCTCTCTCCCTCTAAAACATGGGTATCCCTTGGGGCTCAAACCTAAAACACAAGGTTGGAGTACATAAAGGAGACTTCCAACACCAAATTTTCCAATGTGGGATTCTCCAACCAAAAAAGTTAGTTCCTTCTTTGTTTTGAAAGTTAAATTTTCACCTAACAACTAGCACCATCAGTTATACAAGTGATAGTAGTCTCTCAGTGTCTATCAGTGACAGATAGAGATAAAACGTTATCACTATCTATCTTTAAAGTGATAGACAATGAAAATGTTCTCATTTAAAAAATTGCTTACATCTTCAGTTTCAAAAATGTTCTCATTTAGAGTCATCCATTCGTTTCACTCCAATCACTCCCATGTGATGATTCTTGGACCTTTAATTCCCAGTTTCCTTCCAAATCCAACATCTCAATCAAAAAGTTTTGGATTATCTCAAAAGCTCAATAAACTAATGCTAATGAAAATCCTTGAAGGTAGACAACATCCTTCTCATTATATGATGCTCTCTTAAAAAATCGATAGATTAGGTTGTAAAACAATCTTCCCAAGGATAATCTTTGAAGACTAGTTCATCATCCAAAATGTCTAGACATTTGAAATTGACATGGTTATGTTGTTGCTTGGGGATTAAAAGAGCTTCTAGGATGTAGAGATTGGCTAATTTAATTTTCAACGATTCTTCCTCCTCATTGTGCAATGTTTTGAAAGTCTCTCTAACTATTCTAGTTATATGATCTATTTGGATTGGTATCTTAATTCTCCCGGAGTCTTGTTGTTTTGTAAAGATACGCATTGTTTAATGAATAAAATAATTGTTATTTAATTCTAGCATTTACTCATATCCAATAAACAAAGCTCCTTGGTTATCTTATGTGAACTTAAGCATGTATATGTGATATACAAGTGGATCATGCCTTAAGTGATAACCAAAATAGGTCGGTAGTATAAAGATTAAGGTGAGATACATGATCCTGGTGATACTACGGATACGACCCATTTTGTAGAAGTTTGCAAATGTTGTAAACTACTACAGATGGTAGATCCTGACCATTCATGTGGAGACATGAAGCGGGGGTGTCCTATAAAAAGAGTTTGTATAAGACCTGGACCACGAGATGACTAGACTCAGTATATAACGTCGTTGATACTAGAGACTTGCATCTCACCTAAACAACCATAGGTGGCACGACCTCAATGGTGAGTGTTTTGGGAACTCCTGCCTTTTAGGGCGGCCATTTGATTAGTATGGGTGAGAGTGGCCAGATTGCCAACTCAACATGCCTACCTTTTTAGGGACTTGCCTAATCTAGGAGCTAGGAACTCAATCCACAAGGTTGAATTCACCCCTTTCCCGAAGTAGGGATAAGTAGAGACATTGTTCCCTTAAGGGTTGAATCTGGGGCTTGAACATAGTGGCCATAGCGTCTCTTTGGAAGAGAAGACTCAGTCATAGTAGGACTATGACCTATGTTCATTAAAGAGATCAATGGTACTTAAAGAGACAGATGTAACTACAGAGGAATAACGGTTATTGGCCCAGTTGTACTTATGAGCGATCTGTGTAGGGTTTTCATACTACTCATTGGTTAAGATGGACACATAATATACTGTGGTAAAGAGAGTTCAGCTGTCGGTCTTTAGTGAAGTGTCTGAAAATTAATGGATGGTGGATCCTGTGACTAAAGAGTTTAGTCAGTTATTCACGTACCCTTGGAGCTTCGAGATACAGGTCCATGAGATCCGTGATGACATGCAGAAATGCATGTCATCTTAGGCCTTTTACTTAGAATTATGAAGGTTGTTAAGTAGAATATGCATCAATCATGTTAGAAATTCACAAGAAAATGAGCTTGCGTCGATCAGCATGATTGAATCTCAGCTAACCCGTTATTTTGTGTTATTATGCGTTTAATGTTCTATTTTTGTAACTAACGCAGGAAATGAACGTAAACATAGAAACTGGACCACCGCATAGACAACCGCATGCGAAAAAACACTCCATCGCAAAGGCAAACGCATCGATCAACGCATGGATGTTGCAGTAATCTGCCGTATGCGTCCATCGCATGGAAGTTGTGCTCATCAAGCAATTGCGGTCATCATGTAGAGTTGTGGTATTAAGCGAATGCGGTCATTGAATGATTGCGACTACGCGACAACGCACTCTAATGGGATCAACGCAAGGTTGGTGGATTGAACGCATCAACGCATCTACCTCGAGAAAAACCAAAAGATGATGCTGACATTTCACCTACCACGTCGTTAGTGGCAGAGGTTCAGAAAAGACTAACGCGCCGAATGTCAGACTCAGAGTAGTCCAATTAATGTTGTCGGAGACCTAAGCTCTATAAATAGAAGTTGATGAGTAGAAATTCAAATCATCCAAGGTTTTCGCCTAAGGTTCGCCTAGGGCGGATCCTTGCGATCCAGATGAACGCGTGAGAAGAAGTTTGAGAGTTCTTCACCTCCTTCATCCATTCCGAGTGACGACTAGAGCCTTCAACTGGAGCTAGATCTCGAAAGAGTCAGTTCCTCCATCCATCCATGGCACCACCGATAGCCTTGACGCACATCCGCTGGGAGCAAGCCTTTACTTCCAGCCGGTCATTTCCTTTTCCTTTCTTTCTTATATTGTATTGTACGACATTTTGTGATTAAGGAATTAATACAATTTGTTTCCAATGCATTTCTCTGTTCCTTCAACTCTATCTCCATCTTCTTTGTTTAGCATCTTTACTTTCATTACAACACTTAGTGGGATTGCTTGGGTATCGCATCCTTAGTCATGTGGATTAGGGATATGAAGCATGTAGCAACCCACCGAGAGGTGTGCGTTGTGTGAGTGTGTGAGTAATCTTATTTGCTTAGTGTGAAGCTGCTGCAACGCCTGTCTATAGACTAACGCATTGCTTGTCTATGAGTAAAGTCAGCAACAATGAACTGCCCGGGAGGGTAAATGGTTGGACGTATTAAGCAATGCGTGCATTGTTCACTAGAGATAGGAGTAATCTTGCGTCAACCAAGTTCATGCATTTTTCTTGTTTTATGTTGTGCCCAACACCCCTTTAGAGCTACTCGAGAGAGAGTTTAAAGAAAGAACCTAATGACTCGAGAGAGCTAGGTTAGAATCTAGACTCGAGAGAGCGAGATTAGATCAGCAAAAGCAAGAGATAGAGACTTAGAGATAAGCTCTATTTGTCAACACTGCATCGCATGCATCCTAGGAATAGGTATGATATTATATGGTCACCTTATTTGTGTGTGTGTCACTCTGTCATCGCATAAATGAGAATAGAGGCTTATGTGTAGGTTCTATAAACTTATCGCATATATTGCATGTGTTCTAGCATTAGAAGTCGTAGCATTCGCACTGAGAGGTGGTTTACTATTGTATGTGTGTTGCATGATCGCATTGACTTGCATTGACTAAGGTTGCCCTTGTAGTCACTTTTAAGGGTTGCAATGAAATCATCTCTGCATTTTATCTATTTTCCCACACCTTTATTTCATGTCAAGGTTTGACGTATCTCTACCTTTCACGCATATTCTCATTGCGTTGTCTGATACATAGAAGTATGAGTAGGATTAACTTAGTAACATCCCTTCCATTCTTTTATTCAAACCGCTACATGCACATTACTGCATACATATAGCTACAAGTCTCTGTGTTCGACCTAAAATTACTTGAGAAATTTGCGATCGCATTATACTTAGCATGAACGCAAGAAAACTTGTGGCAGGATGCATGTTCATCGCATACATTCATTAACAGATTATCAGTCCAATCCATGACCATCGATGCATGACTATCAACACATATCTTAGAAGCATGCATCGCATACTGCGTCCATGGGATTTTGGTTGTCAAATATAATTGACTTCTAATTTCCTGTCAACAGTCCCCTTGGTAGCTCAATGGATTAAGTTGAAGATCAGTTATTGGTGGTGATTTGAAATGTTCAAATTAACAAGAGGTATTTTGATTATATATGATATAATCAGTTTGATGTATGAGATACATCTAGGGGAGGATTGATGTAAATGAGATTTACATTAAGTACCATGGAATAGAAAAAGAATTATGGTTTATATGTTTCATGAGATGAAATATCAAAACTATAGGTTATAAATATAGTATGATAAGATGGTTATCATTTATGTTTATAATAATATTACTTATTAGATAATTAATTTTTTTTTTTTAAATAACCAAAGTAGTGGGTGGTTATTGAATCATGGTAACTGTGAGTTTAAAAGAAAAATAGTTTTCCTATTTTGAAAGGATGTTTTTTACAAAACGATCCAAAAAGGTTTTGAGTTTTTTCTCTCGGTGCAAAGAAACTCATGTTAGTCATCAAGTAAATACGGATTTACTAAATGACGGCTGAACGAGCTAAACGATCGTGCAGTGGCTAGTAAACGAACGTGCTGTATTTACTAAACGATCGTATAGTTTTGCTAGACGATCGCTTGCCCTAAGTAAACGATCGTGTAAAGTTTGTAGGCGACAGACCGAGCTAAACGATGAACCAAACGATCACATAGCTTTTGCTAGACGATCGCTTAGCTTTATCTAAACGATTGGGCATCGACCTATACGATAGGTCTTTGCCATCTCCCACTTCTCTATTCGTGTATGCGATCGGTATTTCCTCCTCTGTTTGCCTCATACCAAGTTCGAACAGAGCTCACCCTCTAGATTTTCACACCGAGAATACCAAGGTAGCCTTTTGGTGGTGTCAGACTCAACTCGACACCGTCGAGGTTTTCTGGAGGTCGTTCGTGGTACTGTGGAGGCCATTCGTATTGCTAAGGAGTTCGTGGTCGAGGTGATCATTGAGGACAAGTGCGAAGTGTTCATGCTGTGTTCATTATTGTGTTGCGGTCGTGTAGATCGAGCATTTGTGGTTGCTGTTGTTCGAGCAATCAGAGTGCGCAACAGAGCGTGGAGACGTTTCTGCGTATGTACGTTGAGTTTTTCTCATTGTTCCTTTGTTATTCATGCTGTAATTTCTACATTTTTATTTTATAACCGCTTGTTTGAAGACGACTGTAAATGTATTGTTCATTCATGATTGTGATTTGGAATAATCTTGTTCCGCTGCTCATGAAAATCTCAAATATGATTTCCTTCAATTGGTATTAGAGCTAGGTTCCGATCCTCGGACCTATGGGTTATGGGCCCATCGGATTGCTACATGGGTTTGACTGAAGCCTAAAACGTCATTACAAATGATGGGGTCGAGGATCCATTGTCTTTTAAGAAAGCAATGGAGGATGTTGACAAAGATGAATGGGTTAAGGCCATGAACCAGGAAATGGAGTCTATGTACTTCAATAACGTCTGAAAGCTTGTTGATCCACCTGATGAAGTAAGACCTATTGGGTGTAAATGGATCATTAAGTGAAAGAGAGGTGTAGATGGAAAGGTGCAAACCTTTAAGGCTAGACTCGTGGCAAAGGGTTATACCCAGGTTGAGGCAGTAGACTATGAGGAAACTTTCTCACCTTTTGTAATGCTAAAGTCTATGAGGATTCTTCTGTCCATAGCTACATTTTATGATTATGAAATATGGCAAATAGACGTCAAGACTGCCTTTCTTAATGGTAATCTTGAGAAGACCATCTATATGACACAACCAGAGGGGTTCGTAGTTCCAGATCAAGAGCAAAGAGTTTGCAAGCTTAATAGGTCCATTTATGGGCTGAACAAGCTTCTAGATCGTGGAACATTAGATTTGACAGTACGGTCAAATCGTTTGGCTTTGATTAGAACGTTGATGAACCTTGTGTTTACAAGAAGATCATCAACAGCTCAGTAGCTTTCTTGGTACTGTATGTAGATGATATCCTACTCATTGGGAATGATGTAGGGTATCTGACTGACATTAAGAAATGGCTAGCTGTCCAGTTTCAAATGTAAGATTTGGGTGAGGCATAGTATGTTCTCGGGATCCAGATCATTTGTGATCGCAAGAACAAACGGTTAGCCCTGTCTCAGGCATCGTACATTGATTAAATGTTGATCAGGTACAGGATGCAGGATTCCAAGAGGGGTGTGTTACCCTTCAGGCATGGAATCATTCTGTCTAAGGATCAATGTCCTAAGACACCTCAAAAAGTTAAGGAGATGAGACAGATTCCCTATGCTTCTGCTATTAGAAGCTTGATGTATGCAATGTTGTGTACTCGACCCGACATTTGCTACGCAATAGGGATTGTCAGTTGGTATCAGTCCAATCCAGGATTTGATCACTAGACGGCGGTCAAGACAATCCTTAAGTATCTTCGGAGAACGAGGGACTACATGCTTATGTATGGATATAAGGATCTAATCCTTACGGGATATAATGTCGTTGATCCCTTTATAAAGGCCCTCACGGCTAAAGTGTTCGAGGGTCAACTAGAGAGTCTGGGTCTGCAGGACATGCGGCATCTTGTCTAGGGCAAGTGGGAGATGATACTAGGGTATGCCCTAGTTTATTTTATATTGTACATTAGTCTTCCGAGTCATTAGGAAAAGTGGGAGATTGTTGGGATTGGTGTCGTAATTCTCCCGAAGTCTCATTGTTTTGTAAAGATACACATTGTTTAATGAATAAAATAATTTTTATTTAATTTTAGCATTTACTCATATCCAATAAACAAAGCTCCTTGGTTATCTTATGTGAACTTAAGCATGTATATATGATATACAAGTGGATCATGCCTTAAGTGATAACCAAAATAAGTTTGTAGTATAAGGATTAAGGTGAGATACCTGATCCTAGTGACACTACGGATATGACCCGCTTTGTAGAAGTTTGCAAGTGTTATAAACTACTACAGATGGTAGATCCTGACCATTCATGCGGAGATGTGGAGCGGGGGCGTCCTATACAAAGTTTGTATAAGACTTGAACCACGAGATGACTAGACTCTATATATAACGCCGTAGATACTAGAGACTTGCATTCACACCTAAACGACATACGTGACACGACCTCAATGCTGAGTGTTTTGGGAACTCCTGCCTTTGAGGCGGCCTTTGATTAGTATGGATGAGAGTGACCAGATTGCCACTCAACATGCCTACCTTTTTGGGGACTTATCTGATCTGGGAACTGGGAACTCAATCCAAAGATGGAATTCACTCATTTCTCTAGAGTAGGGATAAATAGAGAGATTCCTCCCTTAACGGATTGATTCTAGGCTTGAACATAGTGGCCACAGCTTCTCTTTGGAAGATAAGACTCTGTAATTGTAGGACTATGCTTATGTTCCTTACAGTGATCAGTGGTACTTAAGGAGACAGATGTAACTACATGGGCATAACTATTATTGGCCTGCCTGTACTTGCGAGCAATTTGTGAAAGGTTGTCACACTGCTCATTGGTTAAGATGGACACATAATATGTCTGTGGTAAGGAGAGTTCAGCTATCAGTCTTTAGTGGATGCCTGGCAATTAACGAATGGTGGATTCCATGACTAAAGAGTTTAGTCAGTTATTCACTTAACCGTTGGAGCTTCAAGCTACAGTTCTATGAAGTCCCCTTAGTAGCTTAATGGATTCAGTTGAGGATCAGTTTTTGGTGTTGATTTGAAATGTTCAAATTGATAAGAGGTATTTTGATTATATATGATATAATCGGTTTGATGTATGAAATACATCTAGTGGAGGATTGATGTAAATGAGATTTACATTAAAGTACCATGGAATAGAAAAAGAATTATTTGTTTATTTGTTTCATGAGATGAAATATTAAAACTATAGGTTATAAATATAGTATGATAAAATGGTTATCATTTATGTTTATAATAATATTAATTATTGGATAATTAATTCTTTTTCTTTTAAATAACTAAAGTAGTAGGTGGTTATTGAATCATGGTAATCGTGAATTTAAAAGGAAAATAGTTTTCTTATTTTGAAAGGATGTTTTTTACAAAACGATCGAAAAAGGTTTTGAGTTTTTTCTCTCGGCGCAAAGAAACTCACGTTAGTCATCGAGTAAATACGGATTTACTAAACGAAGGTTGGGCAAGCTAAACAATCATACAGTGGTGAGCTAAACGATCGTGCAGTATTTACTAAACGATCGCATAGTTTTGCTAGACGATCGCTTGCCCTAAGTAAACGATCGTGTAGAGTCTGTAGGCGACAGACCGAGCTAAACCATGAGCTAAACGATCACATAGCTTTTGCTAGACGATCTTTTAGCTTTATCTAAATGATTAGGCATCGACCTATACGATAGGTCTCCGCCATCTCCCAGTTGCCCAGTCGTGTACGCGATCAGTATTTCCTCCTCCGTTTGCCTCTTACCAAGTCCGAACAGAGCCCCCCTGTGGATTCTCACACTGAGAATACCAAGGTAGCCTTGTTGGTGGTGTCAGACTCAACTCGACACCGTCGAGGTTTTCTAGTGGCCGTTCGTGGTGTTGTGGAGGCCATTCGTGTTGCTGAGGAGTTCATGGCCGAGGCGATTTTTGAGGACGAGCACGAAGTGTTCGTGCTGTGTTGCGATCGTGTAGATCGAGTGTTCATGGTTGCTATTGTTCGAGCGATCAGAGTGTGCAACGGAGCGTAGAGACATTTCTGCCTATGTGCGTTGAGTTTTTCTCATTGTTCCTTTGTTGTTCATGCTGTAGTTTCTACATTTTTATTTTATAACCACTTGTTTGAAGACGACTGTAAATGTATTGTTCATTCATGATTGTGATTTGGAATAATCTTGTTCCTCTGCTCATGGAAATCTCAAATCTGATTTCCTTCATGATCATCATGAAGAAAAAAATTATTCCAAAGTTCAGACACTTTTCTTTGGCCTAATCTAATTGAGGGAATTTGTGGCCTTTCAATCTAGTTACTAAACAAAATTCCTTCAACCCAAATTCTGCTATATGGCCATTGAAAATGAATGCAATGATATTTGGCTTCTTTGTATAGCATTGTTTTCTTACTAAGTAGTTGAGGAATTAGTTGGGTATTAAGAAAGTTCCAAATGGCCATTGAAATTAAGAAAGTGTCCAAATGGGCAATTTAAAACTCTTGGAAAAATTGTTTCATCTAACTTTGTTCTTACCAAATTTAAGACCTCTATACTAAAGTAGACTGTAACTTTTAAGTGTATGTTCTTATTTTCCATGACAAAATCATGTTCCACCTATTTAAAAGATATATTTAACAATATATTAGAAAGTAAAATTTGAATAACACCAATAACTATTAAGATAACTATCAATAATATTTAACAATATCTATTGTCGTCTATCTGAAATAGACAGAGATAGTGATCTATCTCTTTTTATCTCAGATAGATAGAGATAGTGCTCTATCTCTATCTAACTCAATTCAAAGTTATCAATAATAACACTTAACTAAAGAAATATAAAGTGCAAACAATATAGAAACTATACAAAAAAATATGAATGTGTACCATTGAAGTTTATCACTGTCGATCTCATTATCTATCAAAGATAGACAGAGATAGTGTTGTATCTTAGATAGATAGAGATAATGCTCTATCTCTATTTATCTTAGATAGACAGAGATAGTGTGTTATCATTGTCTATCTCATCTCTAAATAAATATAGAATGCAGAACATATAGTAAACAGATATTAGTATTTACCATTGAAGTCTATCACTGTCTATCTGATATAGACAAAAAGTAACCCTCTATCACTATCTATCTGAGATAGACAGAAATAGAACTCTATAACCGTCTAGTGAGATAGATTGTGTTTAATGTGTCATTGTCTATCTTAGATAGATAGCGATAGCGCTCTATCATTGTCTATCTTAATATAAAGTTATGAATAGATCCACTCAACTAAACTAATATAGAGTGCAAACGATATAGAAACTTTAGAAACAAATATTAGTGTTCATTGTCTATCATTGCTTATTTTAGATAGACAGAGATAGTATTCTATCAGTTGGTACAATGGCATTTTCCGATCTTCTTCGTTCTGGGCCTCTTCCCTCGTACCCATCGTCTACCCAGTCATTTGTGTTTTGCGAAATGCGATCCAAGATGACCTTGGCTTCAATGTAGGTTTTGTCCATGAATCCTCCTACCACAGAGGCATCAGCAACAGCTTGCATTGATTGGTTCAGGCCATTGTAAAAAGTTTCCATCATAACGCAATCAGGAATCCCAATGTGCGAAAAATTCTTTACCAATCTTCTGAATCGCACCCAGGCGGTGCTGAGAGTCTCATTTTCCATCTTTTCAAAATTCAACACGTCCCTCCGTCTACTTGCGTTGACGGCTGGCGGGAAGAATTTCTTCATGAATCGCTCGACCAACTGGTGCCATGAAGTAATTTCATTTGGCTCCAAAGAATGAGCCCACCTCTTCGCCTCATCCCTCAGTGTGTACGGGAAGAGGTATAACCTAATTCCCTCAGAAGTAACGCTAGGAATGGAGAAAGTATTGCACATTTCCACAAAGCTGGTCAAATGTGCGTGCGGGTCTTCATCTTGCATACCTCTAAATTGTCCCGCATTTTGGATCATTTAAAGCCTGATCGGCTTGATCTCGAAGCGTGCATTCTCCTCAACCGTGGGTCTTGAAATTTCGAGCGAGAAGTCATATAAGTTCGGTGCCGCATAGTTCTTCATTGAGATATTGCGGTCGGCAGTAAGAAAAACAAGATCTTGCGCCGGCCTATTAACCCCTTGATTCCCATCAGGCCTTTCGTTATTATTCTCCATGTTCCTTCTTCGTCGAATATGGTTATGGCGTACTCGTGCGTGAAAAGTATGCTCAGTCTCTGGGTCGGCTTCGAATTGTGGATCAGTCCCAGTACTCATAAACCGTCGGCCTACTCTCCGCGATAAATAGACAGTACAATAGAGATCTGTCCTGCAAAATACCACAAAATATTCAACACTAAACGTTACCAATCCTCAGCAACAGCGCCAAAAACTAGTAATATAAAAATTTTGTTATCTTTATCTAACTAATGTATTACTTATGAATGATTCAAGTTCTTTTCGATAAAGATATTGCGATACTACGTTCAAAATGTATGCATTGACAATGATATGCTTCGTAGTATACGATGATGTAGTGCGTGTCACAAGTTATCTTACACTAGAACCAAGTATAATTCCAACACAAGTTTCTCAGATTGACCTGAGATTGAACACGGGGATTGTTGTTATTTAAATGCAATACTAATGTGGTATATGCGACCAGTTTAACATAAAGAATAATGAATGATGTTTGCAGAAAAGTAAATTGCGATGAAAGTAAATTGCAATGGAAAGTAAAGTGTCGTAAAGTAAATTGCGATGATAAGTAAATGACTAAACTATTAATGATACAGGGTGAGGACTGACTGTGAAGTTGTGCAAAAGAATCTAATGAATGCGGTGGCAAGTCTTGTGAGTGAAACTGAAAGAGAATGGGTTGAGGGAATGGACATCGCAAGTTCGTCAATCTTGTTGAGGACGTAACTAAGGTTTCACTTTCCCCTGGCTTACACCTTTCAGTGATCGGCCACGTTTCCATATGTTTATGGGGAAACAGGGATGAAAGTGATGAACGCAAGGTTGTTTCCATCTCTGGAAATACTTCTCGCTTTAGTTAACGCATTCTTCTAACTTTCTCCTGATAGGTGGAATAACATCTTCACTTCTACAGGTGAAGATGTCGTCGAGCATGCTTTAGCTAAACTCAACCGATTTCCTTAACAAGGACTAATTTGCTCGCTTAATCCTTCCCCTTTACCCAGGGGATTAGTGACACATGATGGAGAAAACAGATGTTGAATGTGTGGAGAAGAACAAAGAAATGACAATGATTACGATAATGATATTAACTCTAGAGATAAGCGTTTGATACAAATCGTGAATGAAAGGTTAAAGAAAGAAGAACACAGTAGATGAATTGGAAAATAACAAAAAATACAGAAAGAGTGTCAATGTCTTGACACGGATCCCGATCAGAGATGTTGTGCTTGCCGGCGTGTGGATGAAATAGAGTGGAAAGCTTCCCTCTCAGGCTTGCTTTCCCAGTAGAAGTGACCTCTTGCAAAAAGCTTCTTCTTCGGGAATGGAAAGAATTTCTTGCTCGGAGACTTACCTTTCACTTTTGTCTCGTCGTTCTTCCGAATTTTCTCTGTACTGTCTCTTCAAACCAGCCTCCTTAACATTGAATACGAGGAAGCTATTTATAGACCTTGGCTCTCTGTATTAGTGGTCCCACTTTGTAAATGTGATAATTCCTGCCATGGCGTAGTGGAAATGTCCACTCTACTACATGATCAATTTGTTAGAATCGTACAATAGAAAAGTTGTACACTTTTCAGAAGTCCATGCGAATGCGTTGCTCTTCACATCTTTGATCGATCGCCGCATGCGTTGTAGTTGTTTTGAATTACCACATGCGGTGGAAATGCGTTGATCGCTCGAATTCATGATCGATCGTCGCATGCACTGCAATTGCATTGATCTTTTTTCGTTCTTGATCGATTGCCGCATGCTGTGATAATAAGTTGTTCATTTTTTCCTCGAATGATTGTCGCATCCGGTGACCTATTTTCTGCAAAACAAAGAGTTGGACATTCCATTTCGCCATTGCAATAGGGTTAGTGGGTGTGTTCATGACACTTGACAATTTTCGTATTTCTAAACCAATTTCTATACTATCGACGAAATTTTTCTTTCTTCTTGCCGCATAATCTAAATAAAACGATATAAATAACTTGTATTTCTACAAGTTATCAGCTGGAATAACGGACTGCACTTGATCTTTGGGCTTGATAAAACTAAGACCCTATACGAATACTGGATACCACCTTGCTTATTCACACAAACACATAACAATGTGTTGAAAGCACAATTCGTGTGATGAGAGATCTTGATCTTACACTTTGATGGCTGAGATTAGAACTTGGCACTTCTACTGATTGTAGACTTCAAATGTCTAAACTTTTCTTTTCTTTATTGCAGAGAAAATAGAGGGAAAAGAAATGAGAGAACCGGAGGGAGAGCTACCGGAAATCACAGGGGTGATGAGGCTTCAGTCGTCTAGGCAAAATGATGTAAAGCTGGAGGTCGTCTAGACGATAGAGGAAGAGTCATCTAGACGATGAAGGCTTTACTGAAGATCGTCTAAATGATGGGGTTCAAGACGATGGTCATCTACACGATAGGGGTGTCGAAGTAAAGGATCGTTAGCTAAAAGTTACATGATCGATGGATCAAAGGTACACGATAGAACAAAATTATCGGGAAAAAGATGAACACAATGGTTTACGTGGTTCAGCCAAGGACAACCTACATCCACGGAGAAGCTGATGGGAGTTTTTTATTAGGGAATATTACAAGATTGCTACAAGATAAGTCTCAAGCTTCTTGATCACTCTGTACAATTTTTCTCTCTTACTCTTTACAATTAGTTACACAGTGTATTTAAAGGTAGCTTGAATGTAACAGATTTGTAACTACTTTGAAGTTATTTTCACCTTTCTATATAACAATCTCCACCTTGAAATAAACTTCAAGTTTTCTTCAGCTTCTCTGATCTGACTGTCTTCTTTTTTAACCTTTGTCCCTCAGCTCAAACCCTATAATATCAAGGCACTTCTGAAGTTTGAGCTGAGTGGCTGTCTTTGTCAACAAGTCGGAGGCATTCTCTAATGTATGTACTTTCAGAACTTCAATCAGTTTTGCTTCTATCTGCTGTCGAATGAAATGATATTTAACATCTATATGTTTAGTTCTATTATGGTACTGAGGATGCTTAGATAAATGTATTGTACTTTGATGGTCACAAAATATGTTCATTGTATTCTTTTTAATTCCGAAGTCACATAGGAGACCCTTTAGCCATAGGCCTTCCTTTACTGCTCTGAAAGAGCAATAAACTCTGTTCCAGTAGTAGAAAGGCTACTACTGATAGTAAAGTATCCTTCTAGCTTAGGACACACCTTCCAAATAGGAAGATATACCCTGATAATGACCTCCTCTTGTCTAGATCTCCAGCATAATCTGAGTCAACATACCCAATCAGCTCTGGTTCACTGTCTGGAAGCTGTTGGTAAATTAGTTTAGCATTAGAAGTACCCTTAAGATAGTTCATTATCCACTTTTTTGCCTCCTAGTGCCTCTTACCTGGATTGGCCATGTATCTACTCATCAGGCTAGTAGCATAGGCAATGTCAGGTCTTGTAGACACCATTAGATACATTAAACTTCCCACAACTTGGGAATAAGGGATTGTTGACATTATCTGTTGATGTTCACTATTTGATTCTCTGGGTGAATTTTCTGCTGAGAGTTTGAAATGTTTAGTAATAGGAGTAGTCACTACTTTAGCCTCTGTCATTTGATACTTCTTTAACAATATACTACACTATTGTGACTGATCAATGCTTAGAATACTAGTTTTTCTGTTTCTAATAATGTCAATGCCTAGTATTCTTGTTGCATTTCCCATGTCTTTCATTTCGAACTCTGACTTGAGTAAATCTTTTACTTTATTCAGTTCTTTCATAGTTGCTCCTGATAAAAGCATGTCATCCACATATAGTAACAAGTAGATAGGATGAGTGTAGGACTCTGTATTTATGTAAACATAACTGTCATAGGAGCTTTTATAAAAACCATTCTTCTGTACAAAATCACTAAACCTTTTGTTCCAGCATCTAGAGGATTGTTTGAGGCCATATATAGACTTTTTAAGTAGGCATACATAGTCTTCCTTCCCTCTGACCTCATACCCCTTTGGTTGGCTCATATAGATAACTTCCTCTAGAAAGCCATGTAGAAAAGTTGTTTTAACATCTAGTTGCTTCAACTCTAGGTTATTTTGAGCCACAATAGTAAACAACAATTTGATAGAAGTCTGCTTGACTACTGGACAAAAAATCTCATTAAAATCAAGACCTGGCCTCTGTGTAAAACCCTTAGCAACCAACCTAGCTTTAAATCTAGGTCCTTGATCATTAGGGAAAACTTCCTTCAACTTGTACACCCATTTGGATGCAATTGGCTTGCATCCATTTGGCAAAGGTGTCAACTCCCATGTGTTGTTTCTCACTAGTGAATCAATCTCTTCATTCATAGCTTCTATCCACATCTTAGCTTTAGAACAACTCACTACTTCTTCAAAGGTTGAGGGTTCTGAATCATTAGATAAATCAAAACCATTCAAAGCTAAGTAGTCTTCATACCTTGAAGGTGGCACAATGTTTCTTCTCTGTCTATCTCTAGCTAGGTTGTACCCTCTCAAGTCTGGTTCTTCTTGCTCGGGATCAATAGTAGAATCTTCTACTTCTTCTTCTAGATCAGGTAGTTGATCAAAAAATGATTCAGAGCTTAAAGGATCAGAAGTAGGGATTAGCACTTGCTCCATCTCAATTTTATTCTTCACATGAGGTACTGAAACATTAGGATTAGATCTCTGCATATACATTTCATCTTCTCTGAAAACAACATCTCTACTGGTGATGCATCTCTTCTCAGTAGGGTGCCACATTCTAAACCCCTTAACACCTTCTGTGAAGCCCAAAAACATACACTTCACAGCTCTGGCAGCTAATTTCCCTTTACTCTGATGAACAAAACTAGTGTAACCAAACACCCTTAGGTTATTCAGGATAGAAGGTTGTTTGGTCCACCTTTCTTCAGGGGTTAGAAGGTTAAGAGATGCATGAGGGCATCTATTCAGTGTATATGCAGTGTATGAGGTTGCCTCTGCCCAAAATTTCTCAAGAAATATAGCATCAGACAATAGGCTTCTTACTTTCTCTCCATTATTGTTTTCTTCAACCTCTCTGCCACCCCATTTTGCAGAGGTGTATACCTAACTGTCTTGTGTCTAGCTATACCATGCTATCTACAAAAAACATTTAACTCCTCTGCATAGTACTCAAGCCCATTATCAGTTCTTAGACACTTAATTTGACAGTTAGACAATTTTTCAACCATGATCTTCCGTTCTTTAAACTTTTTAAAAACTAAATCCTTAGATTTAAGAAAATAGATCCAACTTTTTCTTGAATAGTCATCAACAAAGGTTAAGAAATATCTAGCTCCATTTAAGGACTGAAAAGGTGAAGGACCCCATAAGTCCGAATGCACATAGTCAAGGATGGCCTTGGTTGTATGCTCAGCCTTCAAAAAACTTTGCCTAGTAGTCTTTCCTATCACATAATGTTCACAAAAGGATAGGCTCTCATGAACTCCCTTAGGTGGAATTCCTTGGTTGGCAAAAGCTTCTAGACCTTTGGCACTAATGTGTGAGAGTCTTTTGTGCCATAGATCTCCTTTAGTAGGTTGCTTCTGAGTCACAATCAAAGCTGAGTGAACTTTATGAACTTCTTGAACAACATACACTCCATTAATCTTCACCTTTCTAAGGATAGGCTTACTGTTCTTCAAAACTTCACAGTAACCTTCCTTGCCTCTATATTCACAGCCAATAAAATCAAGCATGCCTAGTTAAATTAAATTTCTCTTCAGCTTAGGGACATGTCTGACATTTATCAATAGCTTAACTGTTCCATCTTCTAGCTTTAGTGAGATTGAGCCAATCCCAACCACTGGACATGAGTTGTTGTTTCCCATTTAGACAGATCCTCTATCCAACTCTTTGTAGGTACTAAACCAGTCTTTATGGGGTGTCATGTGGAAAGAACACCCTGAATCTAGAACCTAATCTAAGTTCTTATTAGCTTCTTCTTCTGCCTTACAATTGGAGGTAGTCAAAGCATCAAAATAGAAGTAAGAGTCCTCACAAACTAAGGCTTCACCTGACTGATAAAGTTGGACTTTGGGTTGTGGTTGTGATTGCTTGTTTTACTACTCATTCTTCCACTTCAAAGTTCTGCAATCTTTGATTAAATGTCCAAGTTTTTTACAATACTTGCATCTGACCTTGGACTTCTCTTTCCCTTATTCATTTGAGCTCTATTTTCCTTTTTCCTTATTGTTCTGTTTTGACTTGCCCTTTACAAATAAGCCCTCTGCACTAGGCTTGTCTTCCTTGCTAGTAATAAGCTCCATTTCTCTGATTTTTAGAGCAGAAATTATGGTGTTGGTAGTTAGGGAATCTCTCCCATATTTCAGTGCAGTCCTTACATCTTTATAGGAATCCGGAAATGAGTTGAAAGGCACAAAAGCTTCATTATCTACCCCAATCTCTTCTGCTTGAGTCTTGAGTTCAGTAGTTATCCTCTTGAAATCATCTAGATTTTCTGTTAAGGATTTAGAAGCACTCATCTTGAAGGTAAAGAACCTTTCCCTTAGGAAAAGTTTGTTGGGCAGATTTTTAGTCTCATATAGCTTATTCAATTTGCTCCACATCTTAAAAGTTGTCTCTTGATCAATCACTTGCCTTAGGACACTGTCAGACAAGTTTAAAACCAGTGTTCCATGAGCAATTAGCTCCATGTTTTCTTCTTCTTCTTCTGTTGTAGTGCTTGGTTGGATCTTCTAAGGCCTTATGAGCCCTTTGTTGTCCTAAGATAGCCTTGATTTTGGCTTTCCTCAAACCAAAATCGCCTTTCCCATCAAATTTCTCAATGTCATACCTTGCTACTACCATATCTATTTCAAATTTCAACTGAAAGGCTTCAAGATTTTGCTTCTTTTTGAATCTTGACTAATCTCGAAGCTTTCTTGTAGGCTCTGATACCACTTGTTGGGCTTAATAAGAGAAATATGGGCTGGAATAATAGACTGCACTTGATCTTTGGGCTTGACAAAATTAAGACCCTATACAAATACCGGATACCACCTTGCTTATTCACACAAACACAAAACAATGTACTGAAAGCACAATCCATGTGATGAGAGATCTCGACCTTACACTTTGATGGCTGAGATTAGAACTTGGCACTTCTACTGATTGTAGACTTCAAATGTCTAAACTTTTCTTTTCTTTGTTGCAGAGAAAATAGAGAGAAAAGAAAAGAAAGAACCCGAGGGAGAGGTGCCAAAAATCGAAGAGGCGATGATGCTTCAGACGTCTAGGCGAAGGGATGTAAAGCTGAAGGTCGTCTAGACAATAGGAGAAGAGTCGTCTAGACGATGAAGGCTTTACTGAAGATCGTCTAAATGATGGGGTTCAAGACGATGGTCGTCTACACGATAGGGGTGTCGAAGTAAACGATCGTTGGCTAAAAGCTACACGATCAGTGGATCAAAGGTAAACGATAGAACAAGACAATCGGGAAAAAGATGAACATGATGGTTTACGTTGTTCGGCCAAGGACAACCTACGTCCACGGAAAAGCTTACAGGAGTTTTTTATTAGGGAATATTACAAGATTGCTACAAGATAAGTCTCAAGCTTCTTGCTCACTCTGTACAATTTTTCTCTCTTACTCTTTACAATTAGTTACACAGTGTATTTAAAGGTAGTTTGAATGTAACAGATTTGTAACTACTTTGAAGTTATTTTCACCTTTCTGTATACCACATTATTTTCTTTCCTTTCCCTTTGCTTCCATCAACTTTGACTATTTTTTTGCTTACCATCTAGTTAAACAAAATAATTTCAATAATATTTAATAAGTATGATTAAATAGAAGAATAAAAGAAATGAAAAAGATAAGAGAATGATTATTACCTTGAAAGATATGATGATAGATTGTAACCTAAAAAAATTGAAAGCAACAATGGGAGAAGAAGATGAAGATGAAGTAGAATTTGGTTCAAGAGGAAAAGGCAGCAAAATAAGTAACAAAAATCGATTGATGATTATTGATGAAAGAGACACCAAAAATCGAAAGCAGCAACGGCGAGATAGAAAGCGATAGACAAAGATCGGTTGTCGTTGCAAAAAGAAGACGTGGAAGACAGATGTGAGTATCGAGCCGATTTGGATAGTCAGATTTAATCATATACAAGTCGCAATTTTTTGTGCGGACAGAGATAGTTTTGGTATTTCACTTTTTGGACTGGGCTTTCTTCCACCGGTTTTGGGTTCTTTTTAAATTTTGCTATATACTGTAAATGGTTTAGGGCTTTTGTTATGAAATCGACATTTAAAGAACACAAAAAAGAACATAGAGATAGAGAAGATCGACACACAGATATACTTGGTTCACTAACGATGTGTTAGCTACGTCCACGGGCAGAGGGAGAATGTTTTCAGAAAATTACATAAAAAATGGCACCTCTAGGGTTAGAGAGTTTATATATAGCGCATTACTCTAAACCCTAGAGTCATAATCGTAAATAACTACAAATAAAAATATGCTAAATACGAATTCTGAATAGGTTTATAAATTGTGAATTCTGAATAGGTTTATAAATTGTGAATTCTGAATAGGTTTATTAATAGCAAGACCCCATACTTGGTTGATCGAAGTGCCAACAAACAAGTTCAAGGCATTCAACACCTTTTTATTAATTCTGAAAAGACCTTGATCGTAAACTTGTAATATGTTACCTTCATACAAATACAATCTGAAATAAAATTATATAATATATGAAATATATTAATTCAAAAATTATAACGAGCAACACAACGAATAAAATTTAAAAAAATATATTACTTTTAAAACAGGATGAAATTTTTTCTTCAATTAGTTTATCTAAAAAAGTTTACTAAATATTATGAAACTTTGTGTGTATATATGAAAAATTAGACGATAAAAATTAACTAAATTCTCAATAGGATCGTGGACTTCACATTGGAAACGGGTACGACATGCGTCGTCTTTAAAGAGTTTTTACTTCCTCTTTTCAATTTAGTAATTTCTATGATTTTAAATGAGTTTATCGTTTTAATGATAATTTTGAGTCGCATAAATTCTATGTTTCAAAGATTAGATGTTATTGTCGGATGACCATCTTTTCTTGAGTAATTTAGAGGTCTTTTCACTAGCTTTATTTGTGTAACTTGTGCTTAATGTTTTAAATTTTCTAACTAAAGAATTATCATCTTGATTTGAATTTAAGCTTGAGAAAAGAGACTTTGGATTAGATCATAGGCTGCATGACTAATTAATTATAGTTACTTGCATGAAATTGATTTTCTAAAGTATTATCTTTAAATATCATTCTAGGGAACAATCATGTGCCTGAGGGACAACTTATTAAAGGCTCCACCCGACTTTCAAAATAGGTCGTGCAGTGCACTGCTTCCTCAAAATACGTACACGGACGAGTGTAGGGATTCTTCAAACAATCGGTCCCCATCCTCACTTTTTTCCATTATGTTATGAACATCACACCATTAGGATCGGCAACGGAGCAGGGCGGGATAGGGGACTCCCCATCCCCGTCTCTGTAGGGGTATTCCCCCATCCCCCCCCGTCCCCCGACCCTACCAATTGAAGACGGGGATTCCTCGCTGGTGAAATAGGTTCCTCGTAGGGACCCATCCCCATTTACATATATATATATATATAACATATATTAAAAAAAATAATCCGGGATGGGGCGGGAATACCCTCCCCATTCCCACCCTTCCTCGATCGCGGAACCAGTTAGGATCCTCGTTTGACCCCATCCCCAGTCAAACTAAGGAATCCCCACCCTGATCGGGGCGAGGACTCACAGGACCCGACCCTGCAGAGATTTTTGCCAACCCTACCCACCATACCATAACCAACTTTTTTTCCAGCCCAATTACGAATTTCCCTTAGAAACCATTAAATGCGACGAGCCTTATGAGTTATTAACATTTCGAAGCTACCACGCTGATTTATTTATAATGGGATTTGAACGATTATTTTTTATAAAGCATGCAATGGCATCTTCAAGAATTTAGCTTCAGAGCGCTTTCCTTCACAAGCTATCACTAACATAGAATACATATAAATCAAGCACGGTTTTGTAACAACACAATCAACAAAGTAGACAAACAGAATAACAAATAATAAGAAGAGAGATAGATTGTCACATAGATTGGTAACGTAGTTCAGTGTAATATCATCTACTTCCAGGAAGTGTACTTGATTAAAGGAAACTTCACTATCAAAAGAATTAATTAATTACAATGAAGTACTTATCTATTAACTAAACTTCCTCTACAATAATTCACGTATAGTCGATTATTTAATTAGATTCGACTTAGACTCCTCCAAATTTTGAGATCCCCTCACCTTCTATAAATGGGCTTCTTTTAAGCTTTGTTTGAGGTACCTTGAAAAAGACTTTCTTAGGCTCCCCGACCCTAAGTATGAGATTCCTTCACCTTTATGAAATAGTTTTTCCTAAGCTCTATATTCTCATAGTTTGTAAACTCTGTATACACAAATTATTGGGATTTATGTCCTAAATCTCTCATGTATTCTTGTAGTTTATATACTCTATATAAACAAATTGTTATTTTATGAGCACACACTCATACCAATAAATAAAGATTCTAGGTTATTCTATGTAATTTAACCATGTATGTAGAGACATATAGGTGAATCATGTTTAAATAATAACCTAAATAGTCTGTGGTAAATGAATAAGGTTGGGTACCTTATCCTGGCGATACTACGGATACGACCCGCTTTGTAGTTGTTACAAAGTGTTGTAAAGTACTACAAATGATCTAATCCTGATTATTCCCGTGATAACATGTGAGTGGAGGTATCCTATACAAAGAGTTTGTATAAGACTGGAGCACGAAATGAATAGTCTCATTATATAACATCATTAATAATATAGACTTACATTTCACTAAGATTACCATAAATAACATGACCTGAATCCTGAGTGAGTTGTGAACTCCTGCTTATGAAGGCAATTCTTTGATTTTCATGGGTGAGAGTGGCCAGTTTGCTAAATCAATATGCCTATCATTTTGGGAATTTGTTTGATTGGGGAGCTGAGAATACAGCTACACAAGACAAAATTCATTTCTTCTCTGATGTTGGGGTAAGAAGATAAATTGATTCCTTAAAGGCTAAATCTGGGGATTGAACAATGTGGCGTCACACCCTCTTTTGGCTCGAGAGGGGTCTGTTCATAATTGGAATGTGACTTATTGCTCATTAGAGAGATCACTGGTACTTAAGGAGTTAGATGTAACTACTAGGGCAAAACGGTAATTTTGGCTCAGCTGTACTTACGAGCAATTTGTAAAGAGTCATCACACTATTAACTGGTTATATCCAATGGACATAGAAATATATCTGTAGTGCGAAGAGTGCAGTTGATTGTATTTAGTGGAGTGATCGGTAGTTAATGAATTTTGGATAATTTAATTAAAGAAGTTTAATTAATTATCGAAGTACCATTGGAGCTTTAATCTACAGGTTCATAAGGTCCCATTTGTAGCTCTACAGGGATAATTGAGAATTAATTTTGGATTAATTTGAATTGTTTAAATTAATTTAGGGAATTAATTATATATGATATAATTAATTTAAATTAATTATATGTGATATAATTAATATAATGTATTTGATACATTATAATATAAAGTTTATTTTGAGAGGAATTAAATATTTGAATATGATTCAAATACTAATTATATGGATGAGATTCATATAATTATTTTTAATATGAATTTGATTTATATTAAATGTCGAAAATGATTGAGAGAATTCAAACTATAGGTTATATTGTATATGATACAATATTAAAATTATACGTTATATGTTATATTAGATATAACATATAGTGTATATATATTACATAATAAAATGGTTGTTATATAATTATATATTTTTAATTACATTAAGATAGTATTAATTTAATTTAAATTTAATAAAAGAATGGAGTTATAACTCCCTCCCTTGGTTTTCTCTCTAATCACATACATAGGAATCTGAGGTTACAAGCGATCTTCTTCTTCCTTAGAGAAGGTCTATTGGTTACTCTCTCGGTTTTGAACTCCCAATAATCTCTCATAAAAATATAGAAAAATTCTTCTCCTCTCACTCTCTCAAAAATCAACAGAGAGCCCACAACTCTCTCTGTAATTCTCACCCCTAAAGAGAATACATGAGGTTCATTTATGGTGGCGTCCACGCTGAGATTTATTTCTGTATGAAGTGTTCGTGATCGGAAGGAAGAGGTTCATGAGTATTCGATTCTTCAAGGGTAAGTGTGACTAACCCTAATTTCCTTCACTTTTTCTTTATAAAGGTTGCTGTGAAATCTCTATGATATGCATAATTTAGTTCACTGTATTTTCTTTCTTTGTGAAATTGAAATTGGGTCACGATCCACGCTTCCGCATCAAACCTCATAGTCCTTCAATTAGTATCAGAGCGGAGGTTTTTGGTTCCCAATTTTTTTATTCTCTAGAATTAAGATTCAGTCTATGGTGGGTTGTATTACTATACTATGTTCATGTTGATGAATGATGGTTTATAATTATGGATTTTTTTGGGATTTGTCCTTAGAATTTACTGCTTTAAATTTACAATTTGGTTTGTAAGGGTTCGGTGTTTTGAGCATTAGTTTTGCAATCGAGTCTGTACATTTATTGTCCATGTCGATCGTGACTTTCTGACGATTTTCTAGAGAAATTTAGACTCAAATTGAGCATAAACAAAGGAGTTCGCATCTGTACAGTAGTATTGTGATGCTGTGATATGGTAGACAGAGATGATTTTTCGTAACGTCGTGATGCTCGGGAAAAGCTTCCCGATGCTCTAAGACAAAAACTTCACAAGATTCGCGAGTAATTCATGAAGCCTAGCAATTCAGTGATCAGTTTTTGCTTCGAGTTTTTGGCAATTTGGTTCGTGCGGTTCAAGGTCAAGCTTACTTGTTTTGAACCGGTTCAGCTATTATTTAATGTAATAGTTAGGTTTTCCATTAATTAAATTAAAATAAATGTTGTATTAATTTAATTAATTATTTAAGAGTCCAATCCTGGTCCATATATTGTTCTTTAAATTATGCATTTGATATATGGTTTATTTTTATATTATGTCATAATGTATGCCATATAGAAAATCTCACCATAGGTTATGTATTTAATCATGCATCATGAATATTATAAATGTTATAATACAGTTGCATGATTTAATTTTATAGCATGCTCATGCATCATATAATATATGTTTGCATGCATTAATGATATTATCATGCATCATTATATTATAATTGTTATAATATATAGTTAGAATTGTTATAATCTATTAGAAATAGGATCCCAACAACGAAAACCTTTATGTGGGGTTTTGTAGCTAAGAAAGCAACAGAGACAAGCTCTTGGTTCTAATTTAGTATGTTCATGTGGATGTAGAAGAACAAAACATACACAACCAAAGACCTTGAGATTAAAGTAGTTGGAAGAAGTATCATATAAATGTTCAAATGGACAGACATTTTGAATGACAGAAGAAAGAAGAAGATTGATCGTGTATACAGATGTTAGAGCAGCTCACCCCAAAATTTCTCTGAATAAGAGGCAGACAGGAGTTGGACTCGAACGGAGTCTAGAATATAGTGATGTTTACGTTTCGCTCCCACTTCTATTGAGAGATATGATGACAAAAGTGCTAAACGAGAGTGCCTTGCTGGGTAAAAAAGAAAATAAGACTGTAGTCCTTACTCCAAGGCATTATCTATGTGAAGACTTTAATTGTATGAGAAAACTGAGTTTGAACCATATTAGATAAATCAATATATACTTGAGATAAGGCAAAAAGATGTTTAAGAAAATATATCCATGTAAACTGAGAATAATCATCAATGAACAAAATAAAATAGCGATAACCATTGAAAGTAGTAGTAAGGGCAGGACCCCAAATGTCAGAATGAATTAAGTCAAAAGGTTGATTACATATAGAACAAGACTAGGAAAAAGATAATGCATGTTGAATTACAAGTTTGAAATTCAAATAATCAAAAGGAACAAACTTGAAAACATTATTCAAATTTTTAACAAAAATTAAATGACGAAATTTTTCAGAAGAAGCATGACCAAGATAGGGATGCCAATAATAATAGTGGAGTCTATGGCAGGAGCAGAAATAGAGCAAGCAGGGATCTGGAGTGATGTGAGATCACATAATCTTCCCACTTTGCGACTCGTACCAATCGTCTGTCTCATCTATGGATCCTAAACTTGACACCCAGTAGAAAAAAAAAAAAAAACAGTTAAGCCAAGGTCACACAATTGTTCGACCGAAGAAAGGTTAAAGGTTATGTTTGGACACCTAAACAATTAATTAAATTAATATAACACCTATATTAATTTAATTAATTAAAATAGCTAACTATTACAAATTAATATCCATACCACTTCGAAACAAGTGAACGGAGTCTTGATTCGCACGAACCAGACTGCCCAGCACCCAAACCGACCATGAATCGCTCGAACCAATCGAACCGAATGCGAACCAATTGAGCTACAAACTAAACCAGATGCGAACCAAAAAAATTCTGTTTCAGAGCGTTGCAATGCTACAAAAATTTTTGTCCTTCCTATTCGTCTATTCACAGTGTTGCAACACTGTTGTATAGTAGCCACTGTACAGTTGCGAAATCCTTCGATTCTCCTCCAATTTTGCCCTTGTTTTCTCCAAAAATTCACTGGAACGATCACAAACGACTCAAGACAAATGAATACAGACTCGATCACAAAATATATGACCAAAACACTGGGCAATACAAACCAATTTGTAAAATTAAAGAAATAAATCTAAAAGTCATATCCTGAAAACATCCAATAATCGTAAACATTCACCAAAACATTCATCATATGAATAGAATGTTTACTGAATGCAAAATCCTACCAATTCTGTAAAATTTAATTATGAAACAATAAAAATTAGTGACCAAAAATCACGTTCTAATACCAATTAAAGGAACTTGTCAATTCCCTGAGTGGAAACATGGATATCAATCCCAAATTTTATTTTACAGAAACAAAATTGTTGGGGTTAGTGCCCTGAATCTCGTAGGGTCCTATAGTTTGTAATAGTATTGTACAAACATTTTATTTATCTAATAAAAAAGTGATATTTTATTTGACATTTAGTTGCATTAATCCACAAACCAATAAACTAACATCCAAGGTTATCTTGTAGCTTAAACATATATGTTGAGAAATACAGGTAGATCATGTTTAAGTGATAACCTAAATGGTCTGTAGTAAATGGATAAGGTTGGATACCTTATCGTGGTGACACTACGAGTACAACCAGCTTTGTAGATGTTACAATTGTTGTAAAGTGCTACAAATGATCTGATCCTGATCATTCATGTGGAGACATGTGAGCGGGTATTCTATACAAAGGAGTTTGTATAAGACCAGACCATGAAATGTTTAGTCTTATTATATGACGCCGTTCATAATAGAGGCTTACATTTCACCAGGATGACCATAGGAAACATGACCTGAATCCAAAGTGAGTTGTCAACTCCTGCCTATGAAGGCGGTCTATTGATTTATATAAGTAAGAGTGGCCAGATTTTCGACTCAACAAGGCTACCATTTTGGTGTTTCATTTGATTGGGGAGCTGGGAACACAACTATACAAGAAGGAATTCACTCTTTCCTCAACATCGGGGTAAGTAGATAAATTGTTCCCTTAAGGGCTGATTACGGGGCCTGAACAAAATTTGTTAATCAAGCTGGTACTTCAACAAAAGTTATTGGTCCATCATGTCCTTCTCATGAATTGAGAATGCCTCAACGTAATCAGAGGGTTGTTCAACAGCCTGACCACTACATGGGTTTAATAGAAACTTAAGTCTTCCTACCTGATGACGACTTAGAGGATCCATAGACATTTATAGGCCATGGAAGATGTAGATAAAAACCAATAGATAAAAGCCATTGACCTAAAAATGGAGTCAATGTACTTCATTTCTATCCAGGAGCTTAGAGATCAACCAGATGGGACAAAATCTATAGCTTGCAAGTGGATCTACAAGAGAAAACGAGACCAAACTGGTAAGGAGAAAACCTACAAAGCCGGACTCATGGCAAAAAAAAAAATCCCAAAGAGAAGGGGCAGACTATAAAGAAACCTTCTCTCTTGTTGCCATGATTAAATCTATTATAATACTTTTATCCATTATTACTTTTTTTTATTATGAAATATGGCAAATGGATGTCAAGACAGCCTTTTTGAATGGCCATCTTGATTAAAGTATTTATATGTCTCAACTAGAAGGGTTTATTGAACAGGGTCAAGAACAAAAAGTTAGCAAGCTTAAAAGATCTATTTATGGGTTAAAACAAGCATCTCGATCTCGGAATATAAGATTTGACATTGCGACCAAATCTTATGGCTTTGAACAGAATGTTGACGAACCTTGTGTTTACAAGAATATAGTCAATAAGACTATACTTTTCTGGTACTTTATGTTGATGATATCCTACTCATTGAGAATGAGATAATATTCCTTGCTGACGCCAAAAGATGGCTAGCATTGGAATTTCAAATGAAAGATTTAGGAGATTCACAGTATATTCTTGGAATCTAAATTGTTCAGAATCGCAAGAGCAGAATGCTAGCACTATCTCAAGCATCTTATATTGACAAAATGTTATCAAGATATAATATGCAAAATTCCAAAAAGGGTATGTTACCTTTTAGACACGAAATTCATTTATCCAAGGAACAAAGTCCTAAGACACCTCTAGAAGTTGAGGGAATGAAAATAATTCCTTATGTATCAACAGTCGGGAGCTTGATGTATGTTACGTTATGTACACGCCCAAACATATGCTTTGCAGTCAAAACAGTCAGTAGGTTTCAATCCAACCTCGAACACAACCATTGAATTGTTGTTAAGACATCCTCAAGTATCTTTGGAGAACAAAGGACTATATGCTCATGTATTATCCTAAGGATTTGATTCTTACAGGATACACTGATTTAGATATTCAGACAGATGTAGATTCTAGGAAATGTACTTCGGGATCAATATCTACACTAAACGGAGGAGCTATAGTATGAAGAAGCATGAAGCAGAGTTGCATTGCTGACTCCATTATCAAAGCTAAATATGTAGCTACATGTGAAGCAGCTAAAGAAGCAGTATGACTCAGAAAATTCCTGACTGATTTGGAAGTGGTTCTAAATATGCATATATTGATTACCCTGTATTGTGACAACAATGGAGTAGTTTCCAATTCAAAGGAACCTAGAAGCCATAAATGCAGAAAACACATCGAGCGAAAGTATCATCTCATCAGGGAGATAGTACACCGACGAGACGTGATAGTCACGAAAAGAGCCTCTGAAGATAATCTTGCTGATCCATTTATGAAAGCCCTCACGGCTAAAGTATTCGAAGGTCACCTGGTTGAACTGGGACTACGAGCTTCATAAATCTAGGGCAAGTGGAAGAATGTCAAGGGTATATAGATGCCTTAATTTATTGTGTTTTCTCTCTTTTTCTCAACATTGTATATTTGTATATATTTGTAACTCACTGGAGTTTTAGTTCAAGTGAAATATTATTGAGAATGTCCTAAAACTCGTAGTTTGTAATTTTTAAACATATTTTATTTTGCAATAAAAGTATTATTGAGACTTCATTCAATAAATGTGCTATTGAAATTGCATTTTGTTATAAAATACGATAAACACTCATGGTTGTAGTATGAATACTTTAACTTTATGCAGAGACATAAAAGAGGATCAAGTTTTAGTATATAGCCAAAAAGGTCTATAAGTATATGGATGAGATTGGGTACCTCATCCTGGGGACACTATGGATGCGGCCCATTTTTTATATTGATATAAACGATGTGATCCTGAAATCACTTATGTGGAGACATGCGAGTGGAAGCATGCTATGCAAAAGACGTTTGCATAAGACCGGACCACTAAATGGTCATTTTTCTTTATAACAACCATTTACTGTTAAAACTAACTATTTCAAATTGATAGCCTAAGGTAACTCAATCTTAATCTTGAGCTAACTATGAACTCCGGGAATATCTTTTTATTTGCATAGATGAGAGTAGTTCAACATCACCGCTCAATAAACCTCCCATTTTGGAGATAAAACTAGATAGATAGTTAGGGACATAGTCCTGCAGGATGGAATTCATTCATGCCCATCTTAGGCTTAGCAGATAGGTTGTTCCCTTAAGTATTGATTTCTAGTCTTGAACAAAGGGACCCCGCCCTCTCATGACAGATGGGGATATGGTATATTAGTTTGACTATAAACCAATATTTCAATAGAGGACTAATGGAGACATAAGGAGCAAGATGTATTTACAGAGATAAAACGGTAATTTTGACATAGTTGTAAATACGAACGACCTTTGAAGGATCGAGTTACTGATTATGGTTAAATCAAATGGACAGAAATATATCTACAGTGAGGAGATTGCAACTGCTGAGCTATAGTGATATGTCTCGAGTAGTTAACGAATATTGATTAATTCGGTTTAAAGAGTTTTAGCCAATTAATCTCAAATCGTTGGAACTCATGATTTGTAGGTCCATAAGGTCCCTCTATTAGCTCGTAAAAGATTATACCTTGGATTAGAATATTTAGTGAATTTAAAATGTTCAAATTCAATTTAGGGTTTAGATAATTATATTCGATATAATTAAACGTTTAAATTTATTGAAATTAAACGTATTTGAAGAGTTCAATATATTAAATATTGATTACATGAATAGGGATTCATGTTTGAACTAGGTGTTTTATTAAATTAATATTTGATATTAAATTATTCCTATTCAATTAATTAATTAAATTTATTTAATTAATTATTTGAATTAAATTCATTTTCACTTTTTCAATTCAATTTTAGAAATTGAATTAATGGTTAATTTAATTATATTTAGAATTAAATTGAATTAAATTAACGACAAAATGGGATTTAGAAATTATCCCAAACTCAATTGTTTGAGTGGATTTTTCCACAAATTAACATATAACCCATTAAGTTAATGCCTTTTGAAGTGTCAATTGGATGTTTAACTAAGTGCTTGCATGATCAAGTTGATTAAATACTTCTAATTTGATCAGATTTGAGGGGATGCAACTGTTTTTTTTAGAAAGAAATTCTACAGAAATTTCTATTCTCTCGAACCCTCTCCTTACTACTTCCAATTTCTTCTCAATTCAGAGTTCCACCATTCAATTCAACACTGAAAATAATAAAGATGTTACTCTTGGTGGTCTAATGAAAAAATTTAAGGTCAATTTCGTGGAAATTGCATGGACCAAGTGGAAATCATCGAAAGTATACAAAATTAAACCTTATATTGTTTGAAAAACTTATTTTTTTAGCATGCTTATTACTCAAATTAATGTAATTAGAGTGCTTAATAATTCTGTTTAGCTTCCGTTTTTTACATGTTTACTCTAACAGTTGTCTATTTTCTTTTTTTTTTTTGGTGACATTATTTGTTAATTATATTTTAAATGTTGGAATAATAGTCACAACTAAGGATGGGATGATGTCAAGAAAGGAGAAAACTTTGAATGTAAAATCATCGGTGAAGAGAGAAAGACAAGCAATTTATGATTGTGGTTGTTATATTTGTAATTTTATAAGACATTTGCCTTTAATTGACTTCCAACTTTTATTCGAACTTTATTCAATTTAAATTGTAAACTTATTTAATGGATTTATGAGCTTCTAAATTGTGTTTATTTCATGGATTAGTCCATTAAATTTTGTCCATTTTTTTATGAACTAGTGCAATTTTAAATAAAGTGACTCGAATTTTTTTAAAAAATGTCAATAGGAGAATCCCTACAGGAATTAACAGATCTGAAATTAATAGGGGAATGGGTCCCATGGAGACTCCATTTCCACGGGGAATCCCCGCCCCCGACCCTACCTTCAAATGGTGGGGACAAGGGCAAGAATGGGATGATTCCCCCGTGGGGGTCAAGGATGGGGACGGAACCTCCCTCCCGCCTCAACCTCGTTGCCAACCCTAGCCTTAGAATTGTTGATCATCCAACAACTTCGAACTAACTAAAACATTATAGTTAACCGCGATCTGTGCATTTCACATCAACATTAATTATATTCTTATCGTGTACTGGCTGGCACTAATTAGCAAAACCTTTTACACATTGACGTCTAATCCTGCATTAACATGTATGGCAATTAACGTGTTTTTTGTTTGTATTTTATGTCAAAGAAACATAATCAATATTAAACTCTTAAAGTTTAATTTGGTCAAAAGTTGGTACATCTTTAACTCTTGATAGCCTTTGAATTAATAATTAACAAATCAAAAGCGTAATTAATAGCATAGGCAATCAAAAGTTTCTTCCACAAAATGAGAAGGGAGAGAATCATAAGTAATTAATTATCTTAAGCAACTTATCAAACTTCATCTCAAGAAAGAGAACTTTCTCGATGTCTAATATCGTCAGAAAATAGTAAAAAACATGTCAGGATATCATCTCCTGACGTCGTTGACTTCGTCGAGAGTATAGTTGGAAAATCTACGTCGGAAGACTTACTTCCGATGGGGTGGCTATCAACATCAGGAGTTCATTATGTCTGTCTTGTTCATTAATCTCCTAATAAGGTGTTTAACCGTCGGGAGATTCTTAGGGGCTGTTTAGTAAGGAATTTGAAAACAAGAATTGGAAAATAAGAGATTCAATGAAAATAGAATTGTATTTCATGTTTTTAGATATCTGTTTGGTAGCAGATTAAGAAATTTAATTCTAATTTAAATAATTGTTTAAAATGTGATTGATAATATACACAAAACTAGTTGTAGTTACCCATTAATATTTAGTTGACAATAAACTATTATTTATTTATTTATGACATGATTTATGATAAAAATATATTATTTTGTAATAATATATAATTTATAATACATTACATAATACATATTATATTTTTATAAAATGAATTGACTTTGTTACATGGCATATTGTATCTCTTGGACTAATAAATGTTTTTATCTTTATATATAATTTTGCATTTTAAAATTTAAAATTCAAAATTTGGATACAATAAAAACATAAAAATTTTGTTTCCAGAATTTGCACTATTTGGATCATAGAATTCGAAAACAAATTTCATAAATAAATTCCTAGTTGTATACGAAACACAGATCTACTGAACTCAGTGAATCTGAAAACATAAAACAAAATCTGGATTTTCTATCAAATAGACCCTTAATTTCTGTTAGAATATTCACAATTAAGTTAATTATTTTTAACGTTGATCTTTATAACCTAAAATTTAAAACCCAAATCAATAATAATTGAGCAAATGAAAAGCTTTCACATACATTGAAAAAGAAACTGTTGTTGTTAATATTGTTGTTACATATAAGAGAGATAGGTGTACTAGAAAATAATTGAGTACAAGAGAAGTGTGTTTACATGTAGCTTATAACCCCTAAAAGCACCTCCAAATCATCAAATTTACCTACAATATAATTAGGTTAAGATATTAGATCATATTATCACTTCAATTAATCCTACAAAAAATTCTAAGACACTAAACAAGCTCAAATTATTAACATTTCATACTCACCCCTCTACAAACACACAAAACAACAAACTTATATTTATTAACAATTCAATCCATTTCACTAAATCTTACAAACAATTCTAAGACACCAAATAAGCCCAAATTATTAACATTTCATTCTTATCTCTCCACAAACACACAAAACAACAAACTTAGACCTATCAATAATTCAAACCACTTCAATGAGTCTTACAAACAATTCTAAGGCACCAAACAAGCCAAAATCATCAACATTTCACACCTATCCCTCCACAAACACAAAAAAATAAATAAATAAATAAACTTACACTTATTAACAATTCGACCCACTTCAATGAATCCTACAAACAATTCTAAGATACCAAACAAACCCAAATCATTAACATTTCACACTCACCCCTCCACAAACACATAAAAACAAACTTACACTTATTAACAATTCAACCCACTTCAATTTGCATGTTTCTAACCAAATTTTAAGAGTTAGAAGAACTCACGTGACAATCTTAATAACAATTCAAAAGAGCTTAACAGCTTTAAGGTATTATCCAAATTTTCCAGTCAACCAAAGTAAATCCACATAAGTGTCATCAAAGGCTTAAAACTTACAAATCTTCACCAAAATCAAGCTCTATTGAACAACACATCAAATTCTTTCAAAAACTCCAATCCAACCTTAAAATGCCAAGAGCGAAAAGAATTTAGGCCAAAATTTGTTGGGTATTCAAGATACACCACGAATTCATCAAAATTAACCAATCCTTACCCAAAAAAAACTCCAGTGAAGAACCACAAGGACGGCAGATTTGAGACTGCCCTACTAAGATCAACAGACAACGCTGACAGCCGGATCTACACCATAAACATGAAGGCTAGCGGTTGGACGGTGCTCGCGGTTGGTGACTGGCAACAGACGGAGATTGGGTGAGAGAGAGATCTGATGTGCATCACGTGGACTAGCTCGATCTAACCAATGCTAGAACATGTGAACGAGCAGCGACTATTGGGCCTCGACTGACAGGACACTTCTGAATTGGTTACTAGTGTGACTGGGATGTTCATCGCAACCGAGAGATGGAGAGACAAAGGGACGTCAAAGAGAGGAAATGGAGAGGCAGAGAGGAAAAGTTCTAGCTTTCAATTGTTAGTCAATTTCAGATATGGGGTTTTAAACCCCATCTCCCGATAGTCTATCGAACCCTTCGAGAATTTATACTAACACCCAACGAGTTAATTTACTCGTTCGGAGTTATCAAGAATCCCCCGACGCCCTGATGTTAAGCGTCGGAGATTGAGACTAACTCCCGACGATCATATACGGCATTGGGAGTTAGTTTATTCTCCCGACGCCAACTTTACATCAAGAGTTAGTCTAACTCCCAACTATTAAACTCTCAACAATTGTTTCTAGCATCGGGAGAGTTTTTTTTTCTTGTAGTGAAATTAGAGTAATCAAACTTCTAGTCCTTCAAGAGAGAGATCACAAATGGCTCAAACTTTACCTTTGTTTTATTAGGATAATTGCATTGGGTGTATTTTATGGATAATGATTAAGTGTATAGCAAACCTTTTTAAAGAATTGAAAATATAGTAAAATCTATCAGTATTAGACTCCTACCAATTGTATGGTTTGTCATTGATAGACTCCCTACTAGCGATATGGTTTATCACTGATAGACTTTGAAAGCCAAATCTAAATTTTTCTATATTTGCAAATTATTTTGCATTGTCTTATAATTGCAAATACGTTGGTCTGATTGCTATACTTGCAACTACCTTTTATTATTACAACATGTTTATGTTGGGGGTTATCCAAGGAAAGGCCCAGGTGCACTTGTTGGCCCAAGCTCAAGAAAACTTTGGGAGTTCGCACATCTTGAGATGGGAAGTTGTGATCTTGAGCCTTGGTCAGTCTAGTCGAGCTCATTCTATTTCACCAAAAGGTTAACAATTAGCCAATCCTACTTATTAGAATCCTACAACCTCGACAATAAACCTACGCTCTACCAACATTGCACTTATCTTAAGCAGATGTCAGACCATGAACTCTATAAACAGTCTCATATCTCCATCTCAAGGGATACACAATTTCATGTATGTATAGAAAAACTAAACTATTCGTATACTAACTTAAGTATCAGAGTATACCCAACTCAACATCACATTGATTCAAGTTCTCATGCATACCGGCGCGAACAAAGTCTTCAAACCAAAGGGACCTCGAGAGAGAGAAAGTGGCTTGATAGATTTGCACTCCAACATAATAGATAAGGTATAAGAATTTGAACCTTTAATTTTAAGAGAAGTTGTACGTGTCAATTAAAAGTTTAGTTGAAACTTCAAATCAAAGGTCGGAAGGAAAAAGAAAAGATATAGAACCATTTAGAATGAGATTGGAGAAGGGATGGTGATGCAGGCAAAGAAACATTAGAGCAGCAGGTAGAGAATTGAATCCTGTCGGCGAAATGGATCATGAAGCAACTAAAAAGAGAATATAAGTGCACCGTGCACGTGGCCCAACATGATTTCAGAAAGTGACTCAATTGACTGCCCTTTGCCTTTGCCTTTGCCTTTGCCTTTGCCTTACCCTTTCTTTTTCATTTCTTTTTTTTTCTTTCCTCTTCTATATATGCCTTTCTTTGGCTATTCCTTCTTTTGGTATCCCTTTCCCCTTCTGATCTCTCTCTCTCTTTCCAACCTTAAGATACTAAATTTATTATATTATTCTCTCCTTCAATATACTCTTGTTTCTGTGTCGTGTTATATTGTCTTACCAAACAAGGAAAACAAATAGTTTCGTTAATTTTATTATGGGTGATGATAGGGAGAATAAACACAAACCTCCCCTAGTTTCAAGGTTCAAAAGGGTCTGTGTTTTTTGTGGAAGTAGCGCTGGCAAGAGAAATTGCTACCGGGAAGCCGCCGTCGAACTTGCCGGAGAATTGGTAGGTACTTCCCATACTCTTTTTGTTGAGTAAATTTTTATGTGTGGTTTTTCTAATTCTTTGTTTTAGGTTTCGAGAAGATTGGATCTTGTTTATGGAGGAGGAAGTATTGGCTTAATGGGACTTGTCTCTCGAGAAGTTCACAATGGAGGTGGACATGTGATTGGGTAAATTTTATGTTCATTTCTCTCTCTCTCATCCATATTCCCTACACCTAATCCACATGTACTCATTTTTATACCTTGGTGAAACTTTTTTTTCTAAAAAATCATTTTTACCATGTTTGATAGTATGGGGTTTCATCTTAAAACCAATTGACAATGAAAGGACTAACTAATCTATCTTATAAAGAATGTGAGTCCCTTAGTTTTTCCAATGTGAGATTCTCAACCATACATATAGTTGCATTCAATTTTTTTTTTAAAAAAAAATTATCTATCTTCCACAACTTTTTCGGTTGAAATACAAAAACAAAAACAATAATCTCTCTACTTTCTTTCAATTTTTTTGCATTTTTATCTTTTAGTTATTGAAAAGATAAATGTCTATAGGAAATATTTTATGGAAAGAAAGAGTATTTTATTTGTGAGGGTCGGAGAGTTTTTCTTTCTTTCCCTCAAAATTAGAAAAGTGCTTCTAAAATTAAGTCCCAAAATTTGGTTAGTAACCTTGCTTAATATATGTTAAATTAATATAATTTAATTTATGTTTGATGGGTTATTAATTTATTTGACAGAATTATCCCAAAAACATTGATGCGTAAAGAGGTATGAAATCTCTCAACTATTGTACACATATGAAATAAATTTCAAATAATATTAGAAGGATAAAGTTTTGAAACAACAGAGTTAATACCTGTGTACGGTATCATTTGAGAGTTTCACATATTATCCGACAAAAAGAAAATGTTGTGAGACTAAGATTAAGAAAATATAAAAACATAGGATAAGATTTTGATATATGAAGTAATAGATGAATAAATAATAATAATATTAATATTAATATTAATAATGTTGATAATTTAATTAATTAAAATGGTGTTGGAGAATTAGATTACTGGGGAAACAGTTGGGGAGGTCCGACCAGTAGCCGACATGCATCAGAGGAAAGCGGAAATGGCCCGCCATTCTGACTGTTTCATTGCCCTCCCAGGTCTCTTTATCTCTCTCTCTTCTAAACATAAACATTTTTAACTTATAAATTTATAATAATAATAATAATAATATTATTATTATTATGACGACCAAACAGGTGGATATGGAACATTGGAAGAGCTCCTCGAAGTCATAACCTGGGCCCAGCTCGGCATCCACGACAAGCCAGTAAGATTAAGAGGCAGTTATAAATGTAACAATCATATAGTATATAAAAGAATTTACAAATATATCAAAGTTTAGATCAGCTTTTAGAGTCTATCAGTAATAGACTGTATCGTTGATGTCTGATGAGAGTATATCACCGATAAATTTTGGTATATTCGCAATTTTTTAAGAATGTTGTTATACATTTAATTGAGTTGTTTTCAAATATAGAAAAATAAACTAAAATATTTATAAATATAACAAAATTCATATCGTAGTCTATTGTGGTATGTTACAGATAGACTGTGATATTTTGCTATTATTTGAAAATATTTTCAGTAGTTTTGTCATTTAAAATTATTTTCTTTGATTATTAATCTTTAAAAAGTTACCCACATTTATTTCAAAAGGTTGGAAAAATTGCAGTTAATAATTTTATACCATTATATCTATGAACATGCATGAATGGACATAATTGATTATCAATTTTGAAGTTTGAGATTCGATATTTTATTGTCTCCGCCTAAGATATATGGCTAATGAAGTATAATGATGGTATAGGTGGGTTTGCTTAATGTTCATGGTTATTACAATTCGCTTCTCTCCTTCATTGACAAGGCTGTAGATGACGGCTTCATCATGCCATCTCAACGTAGTATCATTGTCTCTGCCCCCAACGCTAAGGAGCTTGTTCAGAAGCTCGAGGTAAACTACCAAGAAACTAAATAGTTACTAAATGAAGTCGTAATTTACCATTTTTATATTCAAATTTCTAATTTTTTATTTCATAACAATTTTATTTTTAGTTTTCTGTTTTTTAAAATTCTTAATTATTATTTTTTTTTCTCTGGTTAAAGAGAAGATTCAAATTTCTAGTCAAATTCTTAAGGAAAAAAAAAACTTTAAAATTCCTTATTTTAGTTTTTAAAATTTAACTTTATTTTTTAAAATATTAGGATATAGGTAACAAAATACATTCACTAATGAAAAGAACTAATATCTATAAATTTATTTTGTAATTATTTCTAAATATAGAAAAATGAATCAAAAAATTTATAAATACAACAAAATGTGGTCGTCTATTTATTATTATTTATAAATATTTTCAGCAGTTTTATCATTTAAAATATTTTTTTCATTAAATAAAATATAAAAAAAAAGTATCCATTTGGACTCTAATTAACATTGATTATCAGTCTTTCATCTTTATATTAACTTCCATAAATTGTTTAATAGAATTTTTTTACAATATTTATGGGATGGGAAATCAACCTTTAATTTTGAAGTTTGATAGAATGATTTTTGACAATTTAGTAGTGATTTAATAAGATAGAATTGGCAGGAATATGTGCCAGTTCACGACGGCGTGTTGGCAAAGGCCAATTGGGAAGCCGAACAGATGGAACTAAACGCCACTTTGCAGACAGAATTCTACCGATGAAACCTCAAAACATTGCCCAATGACCAAAAATCCAACAACTTTGCTATCTTTCTATAATTTTTCCCCTTTTTTTTGTGGGTATTTGTTGAAACCCATATGCATTTGTACAGAGAATTAGAAAATAATAAATTTAATTTTTAGACTTGTTTGCTAATCATTTCGATTCTATCGGGTAATTATTTGGGTTTTAAGTTTTTGTTTTATAACATTAAGAAACATTATTTTCACCTTCAAATTTCTTTATCTATTTTTACCAATTGTTTAAAAAACTAAACTAAATTTTTTAAATTAAAAAGAAATTTTTAAAAATTTATGTTTGTTCTTTAAATTTGACTAAGAATGCAATCATTATACTTAAAAAGATACAAATCATAATAAGAAATGAGAAGAACATATGCTTAATTTTCAAAAACTAAAAATAAAATGGTTACCAAATGGGATCTTCGTTTTTTTTTATTTTGATTTTTTTAAATTAAGCATATTTTCTCTTCATTTCTTTCTGTGATTTACATCTTTCTTAAAAACAATGGTTGAATTATTAGCCAAATTCCAAAAACAAAAACATGTTTTTAAAAGCTACTTTTTTTAGTATCAAAATTTGGCTAAATATTTTAAATCATTGGTAAAAAAATAGATAACAAATGAAGAAATTTAGAGGTAGAAGTAGTGTCTGTAGACTTAATTTTCAAAAATAAAAACTAAACAATTAACAAATAGAGCCTAAGCTTTTAGATTATTGTGTTGAGAAAATTAAAAGGATTATTAAAAAAAAAAAAAACTATTATTTTCAAATTGTTCAATCATAATTTGTCAACAAATTTTTCTTATGTATTTTTTAAAATGTTTTAATTCTTAATGGAGTGAAGTGCATAAAGATAGATAAATCTTAAAATTCACTTCAGTATTATCATTATAGAGAAAATTTTTAGTACTACATTAGTATGGAAAATTTTCTATACTACCTCACTTCATTGCTTGCCATAATTGTAGCTTTTAAAGTTTAAGTGGAATTTAGAGGTGTTCAAAAAACCCGATGACCCAAAAAAAACCGATCAACCCAACCCAACCTGTATGGTTTAAGTTGGGTTATCAACTCATTTGGGTTGGGTTGGGTTCAAATAAATAAAAATTTTATGGATTGGGTTGGTTCATAGGTTTACTTAATATAACCTAAACCAACCCGAATTTATTATTAACTTAAAAATATGTTTTTTTATTACTTATAAAAAAATTATTTATATATATATATTGATTTTAATTTTATTTAATTCTAATATTTTTTGAAGAATTTATTTTTCAACAACTCTTAAAAATAGTTTTTTTTACACTTTAGAAAGAAATTTTCACTATATAAATTGAAATTGAATTGTTAATCTTAATTCAATATATGAAAATAACTAAATTAGATTTTTGCATATTTATGTTTTGTTTCTTTTTAGAACAAAATTTTAAATAAATTACCCGATTAACCCGAACCAACCCAACCCAAATATTTCATGGTATGGTTAGGTTAGGTTGGGTTGTGTTTGGTTCATTTTTAAATAAGAATTATTTGGGTTGAAAAAATTTACAATCCGAACAATTGAATCGGATTTAAAAAGTTTTCAACCCAATTCATGAACACCGCTAGTGGAATCTAGGAAGTAAATAAAAAATAAATTAATGATGTGTGAAATAATCAATAAAAGTATTAAATTTGATTGGAGGAAAGAGAAATATGGGCATTGTGGGATGGGGGCAGTGACGTAATGGTTGTACGGATTGGGAATTCAAAAGGCCCATATCCACTGTACAACCTAAGGTGATGTTAACATACACGTACTCAAAGATGTGGCCTTTACCTTATTATCTACATTTTTAGATTTTTAGATAGGGGATGTGGGTTGTGGAAGTATATAATTTGGACTCTTATGTCACCCATAACTTCAAAATTTAAATCCCATTAATTTCTTTTTACTAATTTATCATTAAATAGTTTTTCTAATTTAATTTTCAATATTTATGCCATCTTTCTTCTTATATATGGCATCTATATCATGAAAGAAAAAATGTTGTTACTCCTTAGTTCTTTTATCTTGATGATGAAGTTTTTTATTGACTAAAATACACTTCCATATAAATTTTAAAACCTTTTCAGAATGGTCCCATATTTTGAAGTATTTGTGTTCAATACACCTTTTCATATAAATGTTTGTATGGCATAAATATTGAAAATTATTGGCCTTCCCAATAAATCACCCATTTTCATATAAATGTGTTTTCTAGAGTTCAACTTGAATTATGTTGATTTTGTGCGGATGTAGTTCGATCTCTAATACCTTAGGAAACGAAGCGTGTTATGTTTGATTAGTATTCAATTTTAAGAGTTAGGAGGTCTTCTGATAATTGAGAGAATTATCTCTAGGTTCTTTTAGTGTAAAATTTCTGAACCTTTAAATGAAGAGAACTCTTTTATTTATAGGGTTCTCCAATGAATTTTATGGGTTTGGGCTTAGTTGATTCATAGACCTGGTCATTGGGTCTCATTAATTGGATCTTGGACTTGGTTGACCTTTGGGCCAAATTAAGTCTATTTTTAGGTTCAATTGGACTTAGACCCAAATACTAATACCAAATTGGACCAAAATATTTTATTTGATCCAATGTCACAATGAAAACACATGCCATTATCAAGATTTGTTAACTTATGTTTTCAATTTGGGATACATGTCAACTTTAATTAATCCCAAATTGATAAGTTGTAATTTCGTCATAAACTTAAAAAATGTCATGACGATTTGTGATTGGTCAAAATTTCTAACACTTTTTACACACTAAAGTTTTGTTAAGCTCTTACTAAATACACGTTAAAATACAAGTTTGATTCATATTTCTTGAAATTTGTTCAATTTTAGTTCATATATTTTCAATTGTTTAGCTTTAGTTTTTATACTTTCAATAAATCTTAGATATAATTCCTTAAAATTAATATTTTGACCAAAATTGGTTAAATAAAATCACAATAAACTATCCTTCATGGAATATATTTAAGATTTATTGAAAGTACAAAAAAAAAATTAAAAATATATGGATTAAAATTGGACCAACTCGAAACAGAAATAGTATTTCAACCTAAAATAAAGTCACAATTCCAAGTTCCTTTAAGAAAAATAAAGAGAGATTTTGGGGAAAGAAGGAAAATGCCTTGGATTCTTCATTTTATGGACAAGAGAAGAGTCTCTCGAAATATCAAGAGAAAAGTACTTGGAGAAAACTCCAAATAAGGAAACAGAAAACGATGCGACATTTGAGTGTTGAGATGTTCTATTAGCTTTCCCAGTAAATTCATTAATTTAATTAAGAAACCATAAATTAAAAACTTTACAAATCCTTTCAAGTTTAATAATTTAACTAATTGATAGATGCCAAAGTGAGCTTAATTTAATAGTATTGATATGCACTCTGATCCAAGAAGTCGTAAGGTTCAATTCTCTATGTCGTAATTATTGTACTAAAAAAAATTGATAGCCAATAATGTGTTTCTCGTTCAAATTTAATTTAATAAAAAGAGACCAAAATTAACTATTCAAAGACAATTGAAATCGATCACAAAATTTTCAGCTAAGAAAAATAGCTTAAATTGACCATCAATTTTTCAAGGAATTAAAAGCCACAGGAAAAAGTTTCTTAAAAAAAGAAATAGGTGTTGGAAATTAAACTTGAACTTGAAATAATCAAGAATAACTATTCATACAAAGAAATAGATGTCGGAAATTAAACCTCGTTGTCAGAGTTTTAGAAATAAATGATCACCACAAAGATATATGTAGTGTTTGTTTAATTGTCCGTGAAAATTTGTGTATTTTTATACACAAATTTACGTTAGGTTTGCTACACATTCAAAAAATACTTGTGTACAAAAATAAAATGACAATAAAAAACAACAATTAAATACAATTAAACTAATAACTTCAAATTTATATTAAAAAATTACGTTTTAACCAATTGATAGTTGGTGGAGTGGTGATGGATCGAATGTTATTGAGGTCTTCTATTGATCAAATAGATTGATAATACCAACTTGGTAATACAAAAACTAAGTAGTATTAGTACAAGGCCGGGTCAAACCACAAGAAAGCCTAGGATAGTTCCCATGAATTTTTTAATTAAAGCAATAACGGGAGGATTATGTGGAAAGAGAATGGCAAACCGAAAAGGTGTCGAGACTTTCAATTCGACCAAATAATTGTTTCATTTCCTACTCTAATTCCGTAGTATTAAGGTAGTGATGGGTCGACCCTCAAACAACCGGTCAATTTTTCCATTAAATTACTTGTTGTAGGTAACTAGGGGTTTGATGAATTACTTTCGATTGTGATAAATTTGATTAAAGACGGTAACGATTGAACACAAATTTGATGCTGGGTAAATTAAAACTATCAATTAAACAAGGTTGTCTAGCTCGGGATAAATCAAATTTATTCCTAATTTGCTACCCAGTCATTGATCAATCAGAAAAATGTCTTGCAATTTAATTGGTTTTAACTTAGCCAATCACTTCAGAAAAGTTAGAAAGAAGTCAAATTAATCAAATTAATTCTTAAGCCTAGGGGGAAAGCCTCATTAACATGCAAACTAATTAGCATTAAGGTCGAGGGCAATTACTAAGACAAATGAAATAATTAGGAACAACCTAATTAAGTATTCGATACAAATTTCTCCTAAGTTAGATAGAATAATGCTATCCGATTGGAAAAGCCAAATCAATATGCAACTCTAACTTAACTCTCGTTACTTGGCGATCTAAGAACCTAACATTTACAGATTAGGTATAAACCTATAACTGTGAATTAAACATGTTTGACCAATTTATCAGATTATCTCAAACACAATCAATCAACTAAATAAGAGCAAGGAGAAAATTCAATAAACAGTTAAAATTATATGACAACAAATTTTCATAATCTCATGATGTAACAAATCTTAAATCTCGAGCTAGATAATAGTATCTTAGCCTTGATACATGCTTGAATCAACAAAATAATGATCTAAAAAAGTCTTAATTGAGTGGAGAAGAAGAAATATGGAGATGATTAGAAAAGTAGGGAGAAATCTGCTCAAAATCATATGTGTCAAGTGTAAGGAGAAATCTGCTCAAAATCATGTGTGTCAAGTGTGGCAACTAGGTTAATTTAAATAATCCATGTCGTAGCGTTACAACGCTAGGTCGAGCATTGCAATGCTAGCCTCATCCAGACGTGCATGTTTTTTCCATCAAAGTACATAGTGTAGCTATGCTCGATGTAGCATTGCAACCTTCTAAGAATAGGTGCTCTCGAGTCTTTAGCATAAGGCACCAACATAACACAAGCATCGTTACACTGTGGGTGATGCTAATGCTACTGCCTTTCAGCTTAGAGGGACAGCGTAAAGGGAGCATTGTTATGCTCCCACAACTCCACGCTACTACTTTCCAATGTATCTCTACACTCGGATGGAGGGTTGTAATGCTCTCCCAGGAGCATTTTAGTAATTTTGAACACTTTTCTTCATTGTTATGGAACTCCAATTTTGTTCGGGTAGGTCTCATTTTAGCTTTAAATATTCGTTGTACCTCTTAGTTGCTCAATATCTACAAAATAGCAAAATGAACAAATAAAATTCCACGGACGAGCCCGAGTTAAGCTAAGGGCGATGGCATCTTTAGGGTGCTATCAAAGAAAATAAAAGGCAAAAAATAAATGCAAGAGAATAAAAGAATAAAGGCATAATCTCATTGAAAAATCAAGTTTATATAGAGGATTGGAATCATCTAATACAATTTTGATTATAGGATTTCTATTTCAAACTATTACATGTATATGATTTACTTAACGCGAAAACGTTGAATTAATCATCCTAATTTATTAATTAGGACTCGCGTCCTAAATAAACTAAGATTTAAACTAATTAGGAATGAAACATATTCACGATTAGTATGTCAAACACTCATATTAAGATCTAGAGAAGTAATGTGACAACTAGTTACTAGGAAACACTCAATTAATTAACTGATTTTTCTCTCTAATTTTAAAACCTTACCACCTATGTACCCAAAAGTAAACGCTGGGAAAAACACATATCCATGATTCATTTCTTGCTTCCTAGGCAATTGGAAACATAACAATAACAAATTAAGCATCAAGTTATAGTGCTTAGTCATGCATTCACAATTGGAGTGTCGATCTAATCATTAACACATGCTAAAGAAGTTCAAACACATACTAAAAGTACTTGCAACCAAGAAAGATATAAAATTAAGCTCAATCCTCACAAAATTACATTTTTTTGTTCTTCCAAACCTCTAATACTAGAAATTAGAGAACCTTTTCATATTAAGACAAGGATAGGAAGCTAATATCTTCATCGTCCAACTCGATTGCAAGAAAAAAAAATCAAAGAAAAAGCTTAAAAAACTAAGAAAATGGAAGAGAGAATCGAGGAAAAGAGTTGGAGGTCCAAGATATTTGACCTAAAATTGAAAGAATCAACTTATACTCCTTGTGAGAGCATTGCAGCTCTGTCAGGAAATCTCTTGCACTTCATGCACAGCGTCAAGTAACACTACTTTTCAAACTTGTCTGACAACATTGCGACTCGACACGTCTGTCTCTAAGTGTTGATTTGAGTGTTGTCCAACGTTGCAATGCTCTTGGGTAGGGGTATTTTGGTTATTTCACATTCTTGGAGCCCCGATTATTCGAATGAGCTTCTAAACACTTCAATTTTACCCCAAATCGCCTTAACACTCTGAAATATAGCTTTTGCATGATTTTCTACAACTATAAATATTTAAATACGTAAAAAAACTTAAATTATCAAGATTAGTGAGTATATGATAGATCTTTTAAGAAGTTATCAGGTTGTCATTCGATATTTTTGATACTGATAGTTGCCTGAGATGATCGTCGGTGGTAGTTTCCAACAGTAGGGATATAGGAAATTGAAGTAGTATGAGAGTATTTTAATCATTTCCATATATATATCATTAAAAATTGGAAAGAATTCCAATTAAACACTCAAAAATAATTTTCCTTAAATTTATATTCAAGTGTTTATCTAAAAATAACTTATTTTGTAAACTCATTTTCCAACCAGTTATTTCAAGTGTCAATCAAATTAGACCTTCTATTCATATAATTAATGAATTGAAGAAGCCTTTGGTTTCTAAAATTGAACATCTTGGATTTTCTAAAAAAACATCAAACAAAGTTATATTTGACATGTATTAAAAATTAGTTATATCAATCTAAACATAGTTCAATTGGATAAAGCATTACATTTGACAAAAAAAAAATAATTTAAATCTTCACTCACGTGTTGTTCAACTAAAAAAATTAACGATAAATATAATTCTTGTACACTAACAATATATTACATCTTGTTTCTTCCTTTTGTTGAGTTTGGAAGAGGTATTTCAACCTCCGATGTTTTGAGAAGTAAGTTCACCATAATTGAACTAAGCTCATATCGATTTGTAGATTACATATTTGACATTAAATTATAATTATTACTACATATTTGATTTTACATAATGTGATTTAAAATGCTTGTTAAGATAAATGATTAATATTATGATTGTGATATAGTTTTTATCATATTGATGACAATTATGTTTTTCTAAACTGTGATTTCATATAGTATTGAGGCCTTATGGCTATCCTCGTACATTTTAGTGGATAGGAAATCACGAATATAATAATTGTAAAGTACAACATTTGGATGTGTTTGAAGGAGGGTGAGGAAATAAGGAGGGCCAAATTTCCATGAAATCAAAGTACCAACTACCAACCATGGGCCCCTTTCTTGGTCCTGTTAGTCCTTTTAAGCCTAAGGAAATTCATTTCCTTGCTCCTCAAATAATAGTTGATATGTTATATATTTGGTACGATATTGTTTACTTTGGTTATAAACCTTCAAAATTTTTTGCTTTTGGTATCACTTGGTTTTATACTAATGAAGATAATTATCCTCACTTATATACTCATGATCACTTCCTTCTCTAGTCAATATGAAACTTTATTTGTTGGAAAAAATCTCTCACTACGGAACAAGTAGTAAAGTAATTGAGAAATTAAAAGAAAACACAAGAATTTACGTGGAAAACTCTAAATCTAGAGAAAAACCACGACCCACTATAAAGAAATCCATCAGGTGAAAAATTGTTACAATCACACAAAATTCTCTCATCAACACAGTACCACTTTGAACCTCCTCCCGAACAAATCTATCCACTCTCAATCAAAAGTACTTGCTCCAAATCCCGAGGCACATCCAATTGATCATCTCGAGTTACATACTCTTTATCCTGAGGCACATCTCTTTCATCTCATATTAACATCCAAATATAAAAGCATGAGCACGAGCACACAAATTGCACTTGTTTGCTCTTATCGAGATAGAAAAAATGACAAGACTACGCCCAAACAAAATACAATATGAGGCTTACTGATTTTCTTCGTTCCAAATTTAAGGATTTTCTCAAATACATAGTTGGGTTTCATGCCTCTAATACCAATTGATAATAGAATCTCGACCCATCACCATAATGATATGATATTGATCTTGATGGTAAGGATATAAATTCTTAAGGCTTTGTTTTTGGGAATTATCCAACAAGTCTCATGCTATGAAGAAATCATTCATGTACTCCTCACTTAATACTCTAAACATTGTTATATCTATTTCTATGAAATATCATCAATTTCGTACTATATGTTTCATAGTTCATTAAACGATCATAAAGTTTAAAGGAATGAAACGGAAAGTTGATGGTTAATTTTATCAAGTTTGTGGTTGTCTTTTTTCCCCTCTTTTTTCTGTTTGTAAAAGAATTTTAATTTAAGAGTGAAATGAACGATCAAGCTCGTATTTGGACAGACCAGATCCGGTGTTATAGATTTGATCTGTCCTTTCCTCAATTTACTCAAAGTGGACGTGATACAGACACTAAAATTCAGGTATAACTAACAATTATAGTTATATATTTTGTCTTTAGGAATGTCCACATGCATCAATTATTCGAAAATTTGTCACAAATAACTTACTCAAGTTTTCATTTTTTAAAATTAGCATTTTTTTAAAAAAACTTATTACAATAATTTTTTCGGTTCATCTAGCCTGAGATCGATTATCAAGATTTGCATAAAAATTTAACTTTTTCTATATTATTGATTATTTTAGACTTTCTTGGTGAAATTTCAAACAATTAACACCAATATTCTGTCAATTTTTTCAAATTTTATATCAAATCTTACCTAGTTTTTCAAATCTTTTGACCTAAATATCAAAATTTGCCAAAAATTAAGTTTTGGGAGATATACAGAATCTCGGTATATCTCGCACAAAATTAACACCAAGATTTTATATATTTAGGCTTGTGAAATATTAGACAGATTAACACCGAGATTCTTCATATTTTCCCACATCTTAATTTTTTATTTTCAAAATATGAGCTTCTACAAAATATAAAATCACATTGCACTTGAGATCCACCTAAAAAAATCATAATTGGTAAATCCATTTGGACATTTGAAAATTCATATAATTATGGAAACAAAAATTAGGATAAAGACTTAAAAAATTATGTAAAATTTTTATATAAAATTTGGTAAAAATAATTGAATTCGGAGAAAATTTGAAAAGATATAAAATTTGGAAATATTATATAATATTTAGAAAAATTAGTAGAATCCTAGTGGTATTATTGTCTGAGATTTCATGGCCTAAAACAATCAATAAGCTAAAAAAGTTAAAATTTTAACTAAATCTCTGTAGTCGATCTTGTCAGATATGGACAAAAAGAAAACTAGTTTAACAAATTTTCAAAAGGTAGATTAGTTTTGAAAAGTGAAAACTTAATAGTGTTGCTTATATGGTTCCAAAACTTAACCATTCATTCAAATTCTAAATATAGCAAAATTATTAGGAAATTGATAAAAATGGGTCATTTGCGTTTTCAATTCTGAAAATAGACTCATTTCTTTAAAAAAAAAAAAGAAAAAAAGAAAAAAAATGTGTTTTGAAACTTATTGGTAGATGAAAGATCATAAAATTAAGGTCCAATCTTTACATTTCTAGAGGTGTTTGAGTCACCAATTTAGATGGAGGGACTATTATAACTCACACCATGTTTGGGACTCTAAATTATAATAGTATGTGCTTCCAACTATTATAACCTATCACTAATTATTATATTGTTATTTCAAATTCATCTTTAGTATTTACTATTTTCTATCTAGATTAAAATAGGTTGCACCTAAAATACGAACTATTATTATAATTCAGAATAAAATAGTTTGTCCTTTACACAGACTATTATAAACCCACAAACTATAATAATCAATGCTCCATATCTCTACTCAAATTTTTTTTGTTCACCCTCATTCTCTCGATCCATTGAGTTTGCAAGTTTTGTGGTTGAGTTTTTTCAATTATTATTATTTCTATACTATTTTTTCGTTTTATTGTTAATTAAGTCAAATATTTCTTGTTGAAATAATTAATTTTTTTTAAAAAAAATTATCAAGTCTTTTGAATTCATATAGAAAAAATTAGATTGTGCCAATCAAATCCGTGGAAAAAAAATTGTTTTAAAAATGTTTCATTCCATATTTTGATAGAAATAGATGAAAAGAATTTTGGTAAAAAAATTTTGGACTAAACGAAGAAATATAAAAGATTAAGGAAAAGAAAATGGAATTGAGAACAAGACAAGATGGATTGGGCCAAGTGAAGGGTGTTGGGCCTTTGGACTAACCCATCCATCAACCAAGGAGCCCAACTCACGTCCACCCAGTCCAATAAGCTTATAGAATATTGGATTGGATTACGTTATCAGATAATCGAATTCCTAAAGGAGATAGGAGAACACCTAGTCAACTCCTACTATAAATATATGATCATAAATAAAGGTAACTTGAATCATACTAACTCTCTAGCTTCCACACTCTACACTCTAACTTAAACATTAAAGGTAGTATCTAGGTTGATGTACAGGTTTCTTCTTTTGTAGGTCATATTCTTTTTCCTTTCGAACAAATTTACTACGGTGTGAAAAATAAGTGCATTTGGTCACTGAATTTTTAAAAGACCTTTTTACCTCCTTAGTGTTTTAGAATAGCTGCATTTGATCATTCGGTTTTTAAAACATACTCTTTTAGTCCCCAGTTTTTAGCAATAGTTTTAAAAGATCCCTTAGTATTTATTTTTAGATTAAAATACTATTTTGGTCCTCATACTTTGAAGTTTCTTCAATTTTAATAATTGTACTTTTAGTTGTTCCCATTCTTTCAATAAATCTTAAATTTAATCTCTCAAAGTTAATCTTAATTGAAATTAATTGAATGATGATGATAATTTTCATGCAAAGAAATAGAATATGTTAATATGTTTTCAAAATTTGTAGTAAAAATGCTATTAAATAAAAAAGAATCTACGAAAATCAATAATAAACTAGTATCGTTGGACAATCCAAAGTGCAGAGACTAAAATTAAACAATTTTCAAAGTATATGGACCAAAATATTATTTTGACCTTGTTCACACGAGGTTTCTAGAGAAACTTATTTCGTAGAGTTGAACTTGAGTTTGTGTTGGTGTAGATGTTGATTTGATATATTGTGGTTTGATCTGAGTGTGCTTGACTTGAAGAAGCAAAACGTAGTATGTTCTTGAAATAAAAGTCTTGGAAAAGTCTTTGTATTTAGTCTTTGTATTTTTAAGGGACTTGTGTCTTCAAGGAGTGTGCAGCTGCCGGAGTCTATAGGAGTCTTGTGAATTCTTTATAGGCTCTCTGGAATGTAATATTACTAACCCCACAAATGAAGGACGCTCATCTATTTATAGAGTCCTCTGGTGGGCCTCGTGGGCTTGGGCATAATTTGGGCCTGATTTGACAATTGAATCAAATTCAGCCCATTTCTGGGTTTAGTTGGATTTTAATCCAAATAATAATATCAATGTAACAACCCTAATTTCTAATATATTTCTAGGACGATACTTTATACATGCATATGCTTGGCATGCTTGGCAATCCATTTCTCGAACGAAATTTAGGTAGCATAAGGAACAAAACAAACTCAACGGAATAAGGAACAAAACAAACTCAACGGAATAAGGAACAAAACAAACTCAACGGAATAAGGAACAAAACAAACTCAACGGACTAAGGAACAAAACAAACTCAACGGACTAAGGAACAAAACAAACTCAACGGACTAAGGAACAAAACAAACTCAACGGAATAAGGAACAAAACAAACTCAACGGAATAAGGAACAAAACAAAACGATTCATTGGGGTATCCCTGACCTAACTTTAAAATAAATAACATTTAAATAAATCGATAAATGAATTTAAGGAGAAATCATAGGTTTCTAAAATGCCTAACTTCTAGACCAGACATTCCACTTAGTGATCTGTTAGCCTTCACACGAAGGCATAGCAGCATCATAGGTATAGGTATAATGGACGAACCCGAAGGCACGCTTTCATAAGTAGTGACCTCGGTGGGTACTAACATAAACCCATATACAGACATATCAAGATATTACATTCTAATTAGAACCAGTGGTACGCATGCTTAGGTTCGAGGGCAAATCGTTAGTAACACAACAGTTTGACACAACACTTCAAATGAACTCCCAACACACTCGAATGAACTCCCAACACTTCAAATGAGCAGTCCAACCTGGCCACACAACAACACAACAGTTTGACACAAAACACAGTAGCATAAGCCAACCTACAAAAGCATTGAAACTGCATCCACTTACCTAAGGATACTGAACTGCCCCAAAACGAACCTTCACTCTGCTTGAAACTTCCTTCACCACCATAAGTTCCTGAATCCAACCACAAAATTCCATGGGTAAACTAGCTTTGGCCCAAAAATAACCAATGACGATGAGCTATCAAAAAAAAACCCGAAACTTACCCTCAAACAGAAAGTTTGGCGGAACCACCCACGATCCGGCAACAACCAGAACTGCCCGCGTCAGAGCTGGCACATGGCGCTTGGGTTTAGACCAACGGCTGGCGGACGGAAAGAACGAGAACGGAACAAGGGCTCGGTTGGCGGAGGTCAAGCGGCAAGCGGCGCTAACCTGTGCAGGCGGCGGCTAGGCGGCGACTGAACCCTGCAGTGGAATGAAAACGGAACGTGGAAGGATGGCGTGGCCTGGGACGCGAGTCGAACGGCCGACGACGCCTTCAGGTGTGTAGTCGACGACGGCTATGGCTAGGTGGTGGGCTCCTTGCGCGGCTGGAAAAAGAAGATTTGGAGGGGAGGGATCTCGCGTGCATGCGGCTGGAAGAAGAAGATTTTCCCCTTTTTGGTTTTTCTTTACTTCACGCATTCTGAGGTCCCCTCTTTAAATAACCAAATCCTTAACCCTAATTCTTTTAAAAACAAAACAAAACAAAAATTAATGTAACAACTCCCAATTTCCTTTTTCCCATAAAAATAAAATTCAAACCACCAACAAAATTATTTAATTGCCTAAACTTTTACCTTGAATTAAAAGAAAACGAATAATTTCATGAATTAATTTAAATTTACCTAGATTCCAGGAAGTTACAATCAAATTGGGTCAAATTAATCTTATCTAATTCAACGGTCACGATGAAACCACGTGACATCATCGAAATTTGTCTCAACTTCAATTTGGGACATATGTTAACTCCTAATTTTTCTAAAATTTGATGATTTAGAATTTCGTCATTAATTTAGTGAATGACGTGGCAATTTGTGATTGGTCCAAAATTTCTCATTCAACAAATGCCCCTTTTCGAGATTTATGTACATATATGGTGAAAAAATCTCGAAAAATATAAAGTTGGAATCGAAATTCAAATATATATGTTCGATCTCAATTGATGTATCAATCAAACTATGAATTTAGTACATAAGTTTAAATGGAATCTGGAATAAATTTTAGTTTGAGATTTTACCCTAATTTGATTTGAAAATAGGGATAAGAACCTAAATTTGGATGAATTTGATATAAAATTTGGAAGATGCCTAAATGTGCATTTTACATCAAATTGAAATTTATCCTCAATTTAATTTGACTTGAGGATAAAAGTCTAAATTTGGATGATTTATATTTGAGATAAAATTTGGAATATGTCCAAATTTTAATTTGAGATTTTATAAACAATTTAAGCTCAAAGTTGAACAATTTGATTTTTCTTTTAATTTTAATAAAATTTGGAATAAGACCAAATTTTAATTTGAGATGAAGCTGGGACTTTATCCTAATTTAATTCGCATAAAATGCTAAATTTGGATGATTTGAATTTAGGATAAATTTTGGGTTATGCCTGAATTTAAAATTGAGATAACTTGAGATTTTTATCTACGGTTTATTTTGACTTGAAGATAAAAGCTCAAAATTGGATAATTTGAATTTAAGATAACATTTGGGATATAGCCAATTTTTTTTTTTTTTTAAAAAAAATGAGATTTTATTTACACAATTTAATTTGATGTGAGAAAAAAAATCAAATGACTTAAATCTGGGATAAATTTTGGAATATGACAAAATTTAAATAAAAATAATAATAAATAATAATAATAATAAGATAATGAAATTTAAATATAATCAGAGTTCTTAGTTTGAAAAGATTTCATTTGGGTAAATCTAAACCAATTAGGAGTTACCCTCACACTATAAATTGGATCAAGCCATCTCTTCTCGGTTAATTCCAAGTATGGCAACCAAAGTAATTTTTTTTTCTTTTGAATGTTGCTTAGAGCACAGCGTTGCTACTTGATTGATGAAGTGAAGAGGTGGGCAAAATTGATTTCTAATCCACTTTTTTTTCTTAAAGAAAAAAAATCATCTTTCTTTGCTACATTTTTTTCTTTCTCTTGAACACTAATTTTAGTTACTTTCAAACCCCACCACATCCTCTGGACTATAATCTTCATCTTCTTCACCTTCTCTTCTTCTTCCTCGTTCCATTTTATTTTCCTTTTTCCTTTTTGATTTTGTTTTTCTTCCTTTTTTTCCTCTAGTCTCTTTTTTTACGCTTTCTTCCTTCTCTTTTCTACCATTTTTTTCAGCACCATGGATGACGGCTGCTACAGGACTTCACTCAGCCGAGATCTGTTTCAGAGATGACGATGCCTGCATATGGTGGCGTGATTAGAAGTGTGGGCAGCCGAAACTGAAACGACGGGGAGGCAGTCGTGTAGACGATGGCGACCTTGGCGACCACGGACAGAGCTCCGATCGACAGTAGGGCGATCGAGGCACAACGGAAGCTTCTAGTCAACGGCGACAACTAGAAAAACCTGCTTTAGAGAGGGAGAACGTGAGGGACAGAGAGAGAAAAGAGGGTTGGGGGGTTGGCGGCACTAAAGAAAATGTGGACCCTTCTATTTCACCCCCGATACCTAACCATTGACCCCGAAAAGGTCTAAATAGCCCTATTACATTTCGATAAACATGGGGATGACCCCAGAAAGGTCTAACTAACCCTATTATATTTCGATAAATATGGGATGATCCCGGAAAGGTCTAACAATCCCCATTTGTTCCACATGGGGATACTCTTCTATTTCATTTTGATCAACATGGGGATGACCTCGAAAAAGTCTAACAACCCCCATTTGATCCATATAGGAATGACCTTGGAAAGATCTCATGTCTCCATCACTCTCATCCAACCATGTCGTTGAGACTTATTCCTTTATGGCAGTTTTTGTTTTGGCAGAACGATGGTCCCTTCGTCGAAAACATTTCGTCAGTAAGAGATACCTCGTGATTCTTGGAGACAGAGGTCAGCCCATAAAGGATGCACTTAGCTTTCTTGTGGCAAAGTTATTAGTTGCCCCCTTTGTAGATCGCTGGCTAAGTTTAGACAACAACATGATCCTTTCCAAATTATCAATGAATGTGCCTTTAACTCGGGGAGAACGTGTGTGGGTTTTACAATCTTTCATTCATGATGAGACCCTTAATCCTGACCAAGTGCTAACTCTCGAACGTTGTATAATTGAGGGTCAGGTCCACTGGAATGCCATAATGAAGGTTCCTGGAGAATTCAACTTCACTGACTACTATTAGGAGTGGCTTGAATTTTTAGTCAGCCAAAACTAGCAGTTCCTTTATGATATTAGTCTATTCGACACAGTGACAAATTCTCTATACATGTATGATCATATAGTGACGTAGTTCGAGCCTTTTGCGAAGCTTAGTGTCCTTTAACCAACATTCTTCATACCACGATAGGCGAAGTCTCAATTTTTTTATGGGACCTCTGGTCGCTCAGGGGTCTTCCAATCAGGGGAAGCTTTTATGAGGAGGTGAATTCTTTCCCTTAAAGAATTAAGGGCTATCGTGACAAAGAGAAGTATCTTCCAAAAACCTATGAATACCTTTTCCAGGCATATCATTTGATAATGTGTTTGCAGAGAGAAAATCGCACGCCACCTTCTAAGAACGATTCCTTAGTGTCAATCAGCTTCTGGATTTCTTTTCAGTTCCTAAGGGCTTAGAGATATGACAAGTCCACTACATGGAAGCAAAAGAAAGCCTCTCGCTCATGAAATTTATTCACATAAGATTTCTGGAGAAACTTGTTTTGTGGAGTTGAACTTGAGTTTGTGTTGGTGTAGATGTTGATTTGATGCATTGTGGTTCAATTTCTAACACATGATCCTCTGATTCTCTCTTGGTTGAATGAGTGCACTTGACTTGAAGAAGCAAAGTATCATACGTACGTTCTTAAAGTAGAAGTCTTGGAAGAATATTTGTATCTTTAAGGCACTTGTGTCTTCAAGGAGTGTACAGCTTCAGAAGTCCAAAAGTCTTTTGCTTGTTGGTGAATTCTCTCTGGACTCTCGAGAATATAGAATTTTCGACCCCCACAAATGAGGGGTGCTCCTCTATTTATAGAGTTCTCTAGTGGGCCTCGTGGGCTTGGGCTTGGTTGGCCCATGAACCAGGCCTTTGGGCCCAATTAGTTAGATTTGGGTCTGATTTGACATTTGGGTCAAATTCAACCCATTTCTAGGTTTATTTGGATTTTAACCTAGATAATAATATCAATTGGGTTAAATTAATCTTATATAATTCAATGGTCATGATGAAGCCACATGACATCATCGGAATTTGTATTCAACTTCAATTTGGTACACATATTAACTCCTAAGTCGTCCCAAATTTGATGATTTAGAATTTCATCATTAATTTAGTGAATGATATGACAATTTGTAATTGGTCCAAAATTTCTCATCCAACAAGGCCTCTTTTCGAGATTTATGCATATATATGAGTGGATGAATCTCGAAAAACAAAGTTGGAATTGAAATTCAAATATAACCTAAATGGTTTGTAGTATAAGGTTATAGGACCTTATCCTGGTGACAATACGGATACAACCCGCTTTATAGATAGTTGCAAGTGTTGTAATGTTCTACAAATGATTTGATCCTGACCATTCATGTGAAGACATGCGAGCAGGGGTGTCCTATACAAAGAGTTTGTATAAGACCGGACCACGAGATGATTAGTCTCTTTATATAACGCCGTTGATAATTGAGACTTACATCTCATAAAACGACCACAGGTGACATGACCTTAATTCTAAGTGTTTTGGGAACCGCCGCCTATGAGGACGGTCCTTTGATTAGTATAGGTGAGAGTGGTCAGATTGTCAACTCAACAAGCCTACTTTTTTTGGGATTTGTCTGATTGGGGAGCTGGGAACTCAGTTACACAAGATGGAATTCACTCCTTTCTCGAAGCAGGAGTAAGTAGATAAATTGCTCCCTTAAAAGTTGATTCTAGGTCTTGAACATAGTGCCACATCCTCTCTTTGGAAGAGAGACTCGGTCATAGTAGGACTATGACTTATTGTTCATTAGAGAAATCAGTCGTACTTAAGAAGTTAGATGTAACTACAGGGGGAAAACGATAAATTGGCCCAGCTGTACATACGAGCGATTTGTGAATGGTCATTGAACTGTTCATTGGTTAATATGGACACAGAAATATATCTGTAGTGAGAATAGTGCAACTGTCGGCCTTTAGTGGAGTGTTCGACAGTTAACAGATGGTGGATCTCATGACTAAAGAGTTTAGTTAGTTATTCACGTACTGTTGGAGCTTCAAGCTACAGGTCCATAAGGTCCCCTTGGTAGCTCAATGGATTCAAGTTGAGAATCAAATTTTTGGGTTGATTTGAAGTGTTCAAATTAACAAGAGGAAATTTAATTATATGTGATATAATTGGTGTGATGTATGAGATACATTATTTGGAGGAATTGACATAAATATGATTTATATCAAGTACCATAAAATAGAAAAAGAACTATCGTTTGTATATTTCATGAGATGAAATATTAAAACTATAGGTTATAAATATAATATGATAAGTTTGTTATCATATTTATTTATAATTTATTAATTATATGATAATTAATTCTTTTTCTCTAATAACCAATTAAGTGGGAGGTTTATGGTAGTTTTATGGTAACCGTGAGATAAAAGAAAAATTATTTTCCTAAAATTAAAAGTTACTTCATTCGGAAAGTATTCACGGAGATAAGCTATCGAGTGAAAGAGTTTCACGTTGACAGAAACTAAACGATTACGTAGAGTTGACTATACGATAGTCACTCAGCTGATCGTTGCTACACGACCGAGTAGCTAAGTCTATGCGATAGGCTGTCGTTTACTAGACGATCGAGCACATCATCAATGCGATAGACCAACTTCTTATCTCCCACTTGCTCGATCGTTTAATCGATTGCATACCTCCAGTCTCTTCCTCAAGCCAAGATCATACAGAGCCCACAACTCTTGGATTCTCACATCAAGAATACCAAAGTAACCATTGTGGTGGTGTCTTTACTCTATTCGTGAATCGACTTGGATTCGATTGGGTTTGAGGAGCATCCAAACGATCGTTGTGTTCGTGGTCGTGTTGTTCCGGTCGTTGCGTTCAAGCGTTGTTGTTTTTAGACGCATTGGACTTTGTTTGAGGGATTCCTGAAGAATGGTTCTTCAAAGGTACACATACTCTATCCCTTGATTCTATTAAAGCATGCTATAATTTCTATTTATGCATGACCTGTTAGTTTTCATTTTAGACTGTAATTGTTTGTGTTCAATCTAAATGGAATTTGGAACGATCCCTTACGCTGCTCATGGAAATCCTAGTGATTTGATTTTCTTCAATCTGTTCTTGAATTTGATCTCAATTGATGTGTCAGTCAAATTGTGAATTTAGTACAAAAGTTTAACTGGAATTTGGGATAAAATTTATTCCAAATTTTAATTTGAGATTTTACCCCAATTTGATTTGAAAATAAGGATCAGAACCTAAATTTGAACGAATTTGATATAAATTTTGGAAGATACTCAATTTTGAATTTTACATCAAATTGAGATTTTATCCTCAATTTAATTTGACTTGAGGATAAAAAGTCTAAATTTGGACGATTTAGATTTGAGATAAAATTTGATAAAATTTGGAATATGTCCAAATTTTAACTTGAGATTTTATATAAAATTTAACCTCAAAGTTGAACAATTTGATTTTTTTAATTTTAATAAAATTTGGAATATGGCCAAATTTTAATTTGAGATGAATATGAGACTTTATCCTAATTTAATTCTCATAAAAAGATAAATTTGAATTATTTGAATTTGGGATAAATTTTGGGTTATGCCCGAATTTTAAAATTGAGATAACTTGAGATTTTTATCTACAATTTATTTTGACTAGAAGATAAAGGTTCAAAATTTGATAATTTGAATTTAAGATAATATTTGGGATATAGCCAATTTTTTTTTTTAAAAAAAAAAATTGAGATTTTATTCACACAATTTAATTTGATGTGAGGAAAAAACCAAATGATTTAAACCTGAAATTAATTTTGGAATATGAAGAAATTTAAATAAAATAAATAATAATAATAAGATAATGAAATTTAAATCTAATTAGACTTCCTAGTTTGAAAAGATTTCATTTGGGTAAATCTAAACTAATTAGGAGTTACCCTTACACTATATTGTACACCCCACTAGCTTTAGATCAAGTGGAAGATTATTGGGGTTGATTCCAGTTTGTAAACATTATTGAATAAACTTATTGTGTATTTAATAAAATATATGATATTTTATTTAAATTCATTATTTATAAAATATATGATATTTTAGTTGCATTAACCATAAAAGCAATAAACTAACATCCAAGGATATTTTTTTTTATCTTAAACATGTATGTAAAGATATACGGGTGGATAATGTTTAAGTGATAACTTAAATGGTCTGTAATAGATGAATAAGGCTGGGTACCTTATCTTGGTGACACTACAAGTATGACCCATTTTGTAGGTGTTACAATTGTTGTAAAACCAAATGATTTGATCATGATCATTCATGTATAGACATGTGAGTGGGGATATTCTATACAAGGAGTTTGTATAAGACCGGACCACAAAATGTTTAGTCTCATTATATAACATCGTTTTGATAGGCATCTTACTCAAAAAAGGAGGAGTAAAAGGTTAGAGCGAGCGAAGGCGTCAACAGTTGAGTCCGTTAGGGAGGTTAAGAATCACAATTGAATTCTGTTCAGAAGTTGATCGTTTAAAAGAAGGAAGAAACAGAAAGGCGAGCACGGGAGATTTGCATTTCTGAAGTTGGAAAAGGGAGCTCTCGAGAGTGGGAATTTGGGCGTTCCATGGTGTAGTTCCTATCATCGTGTGCTGTCTATCATTTGCTTCTTCAAAGCGATCGTGTAGTAGAGGCCTACGATCGTGTAGTAGTGGTAGGCGATCATGTTGTAATCAGTAAGCGATCGTGTAATAGATTGTAAGCGATCATGTAGGAATTTGTAAGCGATCGCGGAGCATTTTGTAAGCAATCATCTAGTAAATCTTAGCGATCGTGTAGTACATGTAGACGATCGTTTATTATTTGATAAACGATCGAGTAGCAATTGTAAATGATCTTTTAGTCCTGATGGACGCTTATCGTTTAATAAAGAACTCAGCCTTCGTTTAGCTATTGTGTTGGTCAGTTAAGTAATTAGAGTTTTATTAATAATTAGTTTCCTAACAAATTGGTATCAGAGCAATCACCTGAGCAAGCATGGCTCAGAAACGCTTTGAACATAAACTGGAGTTGCTCGACCAAGAGATCTCTGGACTTAAAGTTGAATTGCAGAAGTTGCCAACTATAGAGGAAAATCTGGCATCGTTATGAGCGATTGGGAATGCAGGCGGAGAAACATCATCAGATGTTCATTTCCTACGTTATGAAAATGGCCAAAGGCAAAGAAAAGGTGGCGGAGGAAGCGGAAGGATCGAATACCAATAACATCTGTGGAACAAATAGTTTGGTGAAAGCAACCGGGGAAGAAACGTTTGGCGACCATAGTAAATTCAAGAAATTTGAAATGCCGGTGTTTAGTGGAAGCGATCCCGAAGCTTGGCTATTCAAGGCAGATCAATATTTTCAAATTCATAAGCTGGCTGAATCGGAGAAGATGATCGTGGCGATTGTAAGCTTCGATGGTGCTACACTAGACTGGTACCGGTCAAAAGAGGGCAGAGAATCGTTTAAAGACTGAGAAGACTTGAAGAAAAGAATGTTAGTCCAATTCCGATCTTTAAGGGAGGGATCAATTTGTGGAAGATTCTTGGCTGTTAAACAAGAAACAACTGTGGAGGCATATCGAAATCTGTTCAATAAGTTAGTAGCATCATTACCTCATCTGTTGAATGAAGTTTTAGAGGAGACGTTCATGAACGGATTGGCACCATGGATAAAGGCGAAAGTTGAATGCTTGGATCCTACTGGATTGGCGCAGATGATGTCGTTGGCCCAAAGTGTTGAAGATAGAGAAAATGTGCGAGTCGAAGCGGGATGAGTGTAAACATATGTAGGTAAATTCCAAACCTCGAACTCTTCGAAATTCAACATTGATAATTTGAGTAAACCAGTAGGTGGGGTGGATTGAAAGAAAGAGGGAAAAAAAAAAAAGAACTCTGTTTCCAGTGCAATGAGAAGTACACTGTTGGCCATAAGTGCAAAGGGCAGGAATTGAGAGAATTGAGATTACTTGTAGTTCAAGCGTTTGGAGAAGAATTGGAATTATGTGAAGATGATGAAGTTAGAGAAGAGACGTTAGAGCTGAATATGTTGATGTTGAGCAAAGAACTTTCGCCAATTGCTGAATTGTCTGTGAATTCAGTCGTGGGATTAACTAATCCACGAACGATGAAGATTAAAGGGGACATCAGAGGAGAATTCGTCGTGGTGCTGATAGATTATGGTGCTACACATAACTTCATAACAGAAGGCCTGGTGAATCGTCTACAGTTAGATGTCACGGACACGACCAATTATGGAGTTGTTCTGGGATCAGGAACTGCGGTGCATGGGAAGGGAATCTATAAAAATTTGGAGATGAAGCTGGGTGATTGGGAAGTGAGTGATAGCTTCTTACCACTAGAGTTGGGAAGTGTGGATGTGATTTTAAGAATGCAGTGGTTACATTCCTTAGGGAAAATAGAGGTTGACTGGCAAAATCTCAGAATAACGTTTACTCATGAGGGTCAGAAGATAATTTTGTAGGGGGATCCAAGTCTGACGAAGACGAGGATCAGTCTAAAATGTATGTTAAAAATGTGGGAGACAGAAGATCAATGATTCTTAGTTGAATGCAGACTGTTGAATAGAGACGAGATAACAAATGAGCATGGGAATTACGGAGCAATTGAATCAGTACTGGAGTCTTGTCAAATTTACTCAACCAATTTCAAGACGTATTTGAATGGCCTGGAGAGTTATCTCCTTGTTGGAATGTTGAGCATCACATTCACTTGAAGGAAGGAACCGATCCTATACACGTTCGACCGTATAGGTATACATACCATCAGAAGGCCGAGATGGAGAAACTGTTAGAGGAAATGTTGGACTCGGGCATCATTTGGCCGAGCACCAGTCCATATTCAAGTCCTGTTTTGTTGGTGAAAAGGAAGGAGGGAGGATAGAGGTTTTGTGTAGATTATCGCTCTCTTAACATTGCTACTATTCGTGGTAGAAGAGCTTTTCGATGAGTTACATGGAGCTGCCTACTTCTCGAAGATGGATTTGAAGTTCGGATATCATCAAATTCGAATGAATCCGAGGGATGTGGAGAAGACAGCCTTCCGGACACATGAGGAACACTATGAATTTCTGGCAATGCCTTTCGGTTTAACTAATGCACCTTCTACTTTTCAAGCATTGATGAATGATATATTCAGACTATATTTGTGCCACTTTATGTTAGTATTATTTGATGATATATTGGTATATAGTCGAAACTTCGAAGAACATTTGCAACATTTAGAAGTAGTAATGGAAATCTTAAAGGAGAATGAACTATACGATAATCAGAAGAAGTGTTAGTTTGCAAGAGATAGGGTGGAGTATTTGGGGCATATTATTTCTCAACAGGGCGTGGAGGTTGATCCGAAGAAGGTACGGGTAATGTTGGAGTGGCCAATGCCTAAGACAATGAAGGAGGTGTGGGGATTCTTGGGCTTGTCTGGTTACTATCGAAGGTTTGTACAAATTATGGCAGTATAGCAGCGGCTTTGACGAAGCTTTTGAAGGGCGGGACATTTCGATGGACAGAGGATGCTCAGTTTTCTTTTGAGAAACTCAAAATAACCATGATGACGTTACCTATGTTGGCACTCCCTAATTTCAGTATACCATTTGAGATGGAGACAGATGCATCCGAATATGGCATAGGCGCGGTGTTAGTGCAACAGAAGCGATCGATCGCTTTTTACAGCCATACTCTGTCTTTGCGAGATCATGCAAAGCCGATGTATGAGAGGGAATTGTTGGCGGTTGTCATGGCAGTGCAGAGGTGGCATCCTTTTTTGTTAGTCAGAAGGCTCTGAAATTTCTACTGGAACAGATGACAATACAACCACAGTATCAGAAGTGGGTAGCTAAGTTACTTGGCTATGACTTTGAAGTGATATACCGACCAAGATTGGAAAATGATGTCGCTGATGCCTTGTCCAGGGTGGAGATAGAGGCTCAGCTGGCTCAAATATCAGCTCCTACTTTGATTGATATAGCTTTAATTCAGAAGGAAGTTGAGCTCGATGACCAGTTACAAGGAATTAAATGCCGTGTACCAAAGAAAGAGGACGGGGTGCAGGTTTTTTCTATACAGCAAGGCGTATTGAAGTATAAATAGAGGTTAGTACTCTCTAGCTCCCCTTCGTTGATCCCTACAATCTTGCATATGTATCATGATTCGGTATTTGGTGGCCATTAGAAGTTCTTGAGAACATTCAAGAGAATAGCAAGGGAGTTGTATTGGGAGGGCATGAAAACGACTGTTAAGAGGTATATAGAGGAATGCATAGTTTGTCAGAAGAATAAATCGTTAGCATTGTCACCAGCCAGATTGTTGATGCCATTGCCTATCCCTGATGTGGTGTGGGCAGACATTTCAATGGATTTTATTGAAGGCTTACCGAAGGCGAGGGGTTATGAGATGATCTTAGTAGTCGTGGATCAATTGAGTAAATATGCTCATTTTCTGCCATTGAAGCACCCTTTTAATGCTAGTATTGTAGCTGATACATTTTGTAGAGAGATAGTTAAACTTCATGGCGTGCCGAAGTCAATTATATCGGATGGGGACAAGGTGTTTGTGAGTCACTTTTGGCAGGAGTTGTTCTGGTTGTAGGCTACCAAGCTCCACTGCAGCACATCTTATCATCCTCAGTCGGATGGTTAGACAGAGGTGGTGAATCGCAGTGTAGAAATGTATCTGAGGTGCTTTTGTGGAAAGCGGCCGAGAGAATGGATCAATTGGTTGCATTGGGCAGAATATTGGTATAACACAACATATAATGCTTCCATTGGCTTTTCTCCTTTTCAGATTGTGTATGGAAGAAAACCCCTAGTGTTGGTTTATTATGGGGATGATTGTACTGCCAATGAAACTTTGGATCAACAGATGAGAGATCGAGATGCAGCGTTACACATGCTTAAGAATCATTTGCGGGAGGCTCAAAAGAAAATAAAAAAGTTTGCTAACAAGAAGCGTCGTGATGTTGAATTTCAGATTGGTGATTGGGTGTGGTTGAAGTTACGACCTTATCGCCAAATTTCAATTCGACAAAAGAAGTTTGTAAAATTATCTCCTAAGTATTATGGACCATATCAGGTGGTCGAGAGTGGGTGCGGTAGCCTACAAATTGAACCTTCCACCAACGGTGTCCATACACCCCGTGTTTTATATATCGTAAAGCTAAAGAAGTTGGTTGGCCAACCCCATAAAGAATCGTCTGTGGATCCCTTAATCAATGAAAATCACACTTGGTTGCCAAAACCAGAAGTGGTTTTGAACTCTAGACCGAGGCTGTTGCAACGGGGACGTGAAGTTTTGGTAAAGTGGAAAGGCTTGTCGGAGCATGAGGCGACATGGGAGGTGCTCGATGACTTCCAAAATCAGTTTCTCGAATTTTACCTTGAGGACAAGGTAAAAGTGGAGGGGGGAGGTAATGATAGGCATCTTACTCAATGGAGGAGGAGTAAAAGTTAGAGCAAGTGACGATGTCAGCAGTTGAGTCCATTAAGAAGGTTAAGAACCACAACTGAAATTCTGTTTCGAAGTTGATCGTTTAAAAGAAGGAAGAAATAGAAAGGCGGGCATGGGAGATTTGCATTTCTGAAGCTGAAAATGGGAGCTCTCAAGAGTGGGAGTTCGGGCATTCCATCGTGTAGTTCCTATCGTCATGTGCTGTCTATCGTTTTCTTCTTCTAAGAGATCGTGTAGCGGAGGCCTACGATCGTGTAGTAGTGGTAGGCGATCATGTTGTAATCAATAAACGATCGTGTACTAGATTGTAAGCGATCGTGTAGGAATTTGTAAGCGATCGCAGAGCATTTTCTATGCGATCGTCTAGTAAATATTAGCGATCGTACATGTAAACGATCGTTTAGTATTTGATAAACGACCGAGTAGCATATATAAGTGATCGTTTAGTCCCATTGGACGCTTATCGTTTAATAAAGAACTCAGTCTTCGTTAGCTGTTGTGCCGGTCAGTTACGTAATTAGAGTTTTATTAAGAATCAGTTTCCTAACACGTTCATAATAAAGACTTACATTTCACCAGGATTATCATAAGTAACATGACTTGAATCCTGAGTGAGTTGTGAACTTCTGTCTATGAGGGCGGTCCTTTGATTTGTATTGGTGAGAGTGGTCAAATCGTCGACCTCAACAAGCCTACCATTTTGGGGATTCATCTTATTGGGGAGCTAGGAACACAACTTCACAAGATGGAATTCACTCCTTCCCCAAGGTAGGTGTAAGTAGATAAATTGCTCCCTTAAGGGCTGATTTCAAATCTTGAACAATGTGGCGCCACACTCTCTCCTAGCCGAGAGAGGTTTAGTCATAGTTGAACTATGATCTATTATTCATTAGAGGGATCAGTGGTACTTAAGGAGTTAGATGTAACTATAGGGGCAAAATGGTAATTTCGCCTAGTTGTACTTACGAACAATCTGTAAAGGGTCATCATATTATTGAATGGTTATATCTAATGGACACAGAAATATATCTGTAGTGTAAAGAGTGTAGTTGTCAGACTTTAGTAGAGTGTCCGACAGTTAATCGATGGTGAATAATATAATTAAAGAGTTTAATTAAGCATTCATGTACCGTTGGAGCTTCAAGCTACAGGTCCATGAGGTCCCCTTGGTAGCTCAATAGGATTAATTGAGAATCAATTTTAGATTAATTTGAATTGTTTAAATTAATAGCACGATTTAATTATATATGATATAATTAAGTTGTTTAAATTATATGTGATATAATTATTATAATGTATTTGATACATTATAGCTTAATGAGAGGAAATAAATATTTGAATTAGATTAAAATATAGTTTCTACTAATTGGATTCATAGGTTTTAAATTTAATATAAATGTGATTTATATTAAATGTCATATAAGAGAGAAAAAAAACTATAGTTTATATTGTATGTGATACAATATTAAAACTATAGGTTATATGTTATATTTGATATAACATATAAGTTTTTTATATGTTAAGTTAGTTATCATATTTATATTTATATTAATTATTTTTTTTAATAATAACTCCCTTCCTTTTCTTTTCTCTTCACCCTCGTAAATGGGTGGTTGTTAATTTTGGCATGTTGAAAATGAAAAGGTTTATTTTTCTTGCCAAGTGAGTCGAATTTGATAGTTAAAAAAAAAAAAAAAAACAGAAGAGTTATGTTTGTGTGACTTGGATTTTGTTGGTGAACAATTCCAATTCCTTCTTTCTTTCCACAAAATTCCCTCAAATCCAAAATAGTTAGAGCCCACCACTCCTAGGTTCTCACACTGAGAATACCGAGGAAACCATTGTGGTCGTGTTCGAACTTGTTCGAAGTTTTTCTTGAAGAAGGTCTTCAAGTGGTTCATGTGTTTTTCGAGGGAATTCTTGAAGAAAGATCTTCAAAGACTTTTAAGCCAACCTACTTCTTCACTTGCTAGTATTATCATTTCTGACTCCATTGTAGATTGGGCTAAAATAGTTTGTTTCTTAGTTTCCAAGAGACAACTTCGCATGCTATATTAAAGATATAGCCGCTTGTAGCCTTTGAATCATCCGAGAGGGAGTTTCAATCAACATCACTGAATCCTTCCAGGACAGCGGGAAACTTCTGATAATGTTATCCTACGTTTTGGGTTTTCTTCAAGTACCTCATAACCCTCTCTATAGCATTCCAATGTTCAATACTAGGTCTGCTTGTAAACCTACAAAGTAATCATATAGCATAAGCTATATCAAGCCTAGTGCAGTCAGCAGCATATCTAAGACTGCCTATGATGCTCGCATACTAAAATTTAACATTGTCACCAGTGTTCTTGAACAGCTTAACACTAGGGTCATAAAGAGTACATGTTGGTTTACATTCAAAGTAATTATATTTCTTTAGAATCTTTTCAACATAATGAGATTGATCCAAATAAAATCTCTTTTCAAACCTACTCACTTTTATGCCTAACATTACACTTGCTTCTCCTAAGTCTTTCATGTCAAAATTTGCACTCAATGTAGATTTCACATCATTTATGACATTCAAGTTCAACTCAAAGATTAACAAATCATCTACATACAGACACAGGATAGTGCAAAGATTATTTTCAAACTTATAGTAGATATATTTGTCACATTCATTAACCTTAAAACCTTTAGATAGGATTAGGTTATCAAACTTTTCATGCCATTAATTAGGAGCTTGTTTCAGACCATAGAGAGATTTATCTAGCTTACAAACCTTATTTTCTTGACCATGGACTATAAAGCACTCAGGTTATTCCATGTAAATCTCTTCTTCAACTTCATCATTTTGGTAGGTGGTATTTATGTCCATCTGATACACTACAATGTTATAAAGGGCAACGAGAGAAAACATAACACGAATTGAGGTTATTCTAGTGACAGGGGAGAAGGTGTCAAAGAAGTCTATGTATTCTCTTTCTTAAAGCCCTTCGCCACTAACTTGGCTTTAAACTTGTCAAAGTCTAAGCTTCTTCCCTAAGATCCATTTGCACCCAATTGCCTTGCAACCTGGGGGTAGGTATACTAAGTGTCAAGTTCTATTTGACTCAAGAGAGTCCATCTCATTATTTATGGCTTCTTGCCATAAGTTGGCATCTACAGAGGACAGGGCAGCTTTTAGGTTTTTAAGATCTTCTCCTACATTATAGGTATGGAAGTCATACCCAAAATCCTTAATGATTATAGTTCTTTTGCTTCTTCTAGGTTATGGTTCGGCTTCCTCTGTAGAGGTAGGATTTCTAATTAGGGTTAGACTATTGGATCCCAAGCCCCCACTATTTCTTGATTCAAAAGGAAATCTATCCTCAAAGAAGTTAGCATCATTTGACTGAATGATCACTTGGTTTACTAGGTCATAGAACCTATAGGCTTTACTATTTATGGCATAACCTATAAAGACACACTCATAAGCTCTACTAGTTAGCTTTCTTCTTTTGGAATCTGGAATCCTTACAAAGGCTAGACATCCCCATGTTCTAAAGTACGACAAGTTTGGTTTCTTATTCTTGAAGACTTCGTAAGGTCAAGTTGTGTTTCTAGACTTTAGTATTATATTTAGAACATAACACATGGTAAATATGATTTCACCCCACCAATAGGACATGGCTCCTGAACTAAGTAAAATAACAACTACTAGCTCAGCTAGAGTTCTATTTTTCCTTTCGACTTTTCCGTTCATTTAAGGAGAGTAAGGTGCAATCACAGTGTATTATTCCATGTGAGTTAAATTAAAGTTGTCTGAGTCATACTTAGTTCCCTTATCACTACGAAGTCTTTTAACCTTTATGTTAAATCGATTCTGTACTTCAGTTACAAACAATTTAAAAGCATCAAACGCATCACTTTTGTTTTCCAGCAAATATACAAAAGTAAAATCAGAGCAATCATCAATAAAAATAATAAAATATCTTTTATTATTCTTAGTCAAGATGTCATCAAAATCACATAAGTCAGAATGAATGAAATCTAGAGGCTTAGATACCCTAGGTGCAAATTTATATGGGGTTTTAGTTATTTTCGCCTAACTACAATACTCGCATTTATCAAATTCATTTATGGATAACTTAGGTATCATTTCCAACCTAATCATGTTACTAATTAATTTCTTATTAACATGACAAAGTCTAGCATGCCAAACATTTAAAGAACACAACATACAATAAAAGATTTCATTTTATTTATGTCTAAATTTAATTTGAATATTCCCTCAGTTGCATAACCTTTCCCTGCTATTACATTTTTCTTAGTATGGGCATGTAAATATGCCATTATGGTTTGAGTAAATCTGGCCTTATTGAGGAGATAGACCGAGACCAAATTCTTTCTTATCTCTAGAGTGTGTAGGACGGACATCCTTCAATGTGAGGGTCTTTCTGGAAGTAAACTTCAGCTTCACATCATCGATTCCAACAACTTTTGTTGAGTGATGATTCCCTAACAGAATATTCTTATCCTTAGTTTCAGTATAAGATTTAAAGAAACTAAAGTCATGACAAACATGCCCGTAGCCCCAGTGTTAATCCACCACCCTTCAGAACCACCAATCACATTAACTTCTATGATCATGGCAACTAACGTCGATTCTTCTGTCAAGTTTGCCTGACCAGCAGAACGATGTCTGTTCCTACAGTTTCTAGCCATGTTTCCAGGTTTATCACAGTTAAAGCAAAGGAATTGTACCATTTCTCCTGAATGGGGTTTTTGCTTCTTCTGTTGGTTCTGGTTGCTGGAACCACAATTTTAACCCTCTTTGTCCCATTGGACTTTTGGTCAGGCTTTATCGCGGCAGAGGTGGATCTCCTAGGAATGATATTCACGTCCTCCCTCTAGTCCTACTTTCTAGCTTCCTCCTCAAACCTCAGCTGAGTGATAAAACTCTCCAAGGAAAACTCCTTAGTCTTATGCCTCAGTGTTGGGGTTGATGCCCTAAAGTCTCGTGTTATGTAGTTTGTAAACAGTTTGTATGAACGCTTGTGTTGTATAATATATGATATTTACTTCACATCTTGTTTTTTGCTCAATTATGTGTTTTATTTTCTTTACCATAAACCAATAAACATAAAATCTCTAGTTATCTGTATGTAACTTAAGCATGTATGTCGTGACATATAAGTGGATCATGTATTGAGTGATAACAAAATGGTCTGTAGTATATGGATATAGGAGGGAAACTTTATCCTGGTAACGCTATGGATGCGGCCGGCTTTATGGAATGGTCACAAGTGTTGTGACTTATCACAGATGGTCTGATCCTAATCATTCGTGTAGGGGACATGCGAGCGAGGGCGTCCTATACAAAGAGTTTGTATAAGACCAGACCACGAAGTGTTAACGTCTCGTTATATAACACCGTTCATGACGGAGACTTCACTTCACTAGGATGACCATAGGTAACATGACCTCAATACTGAGTGAGTTGGGAATTCCTGCCATTGAGAGTGGTCTTTCGATTTTTATGGGTGCGAATGGCCAGGTCACCGATTCAAACCTACCATTTTGGGGATTCATCTGATTTGGGAGCTGGGAACTCAGCTACACAAGATGGAATTCACTCCTTCCTCAAAGCAGGGGTAAGTAGATATATAGCTCCCCAAAGGACTGATTCCAGGGCTTGAACGATGTGGCACCACACACCTTCTCTTGGCCCGAGAGGTGTTCACACATAGTTGGACTATGTTGTATTGTTCATTAAAGGAATCAGTGGTACTTAAAGAGTGAGATGTAACTATAGGGGCAAAACGATAAATTGGCTTAGCTGTACTTATGAGTATTATTTTTATGATCCGATGGACAATAGTGTGTTTGTTTCAACGAACGCTACTTTTCTGGAGGAGGATCATATAAGGGAGCACATTCCACGAAGTAAAGTCGTGTTACGTGAGCTTTCCAATGAAATTACTGAAACTTCAACAAGAGTTGTTGAAGAGTCTGCTATATCAACAAGAGTTGTTGATGGGAGTTCATCTAGTAGGTTGGTTCTACCAAAAGAGTTGAGGGAACCTCGACGTAATGGAAGGGTTGCGAACCCACCTGTTTGCTATCTGGGTTTCATGAAAATCCTTGCTATAGTAGCAGATGGCGACGTTGAGGATCCGTGTTCTTACAAGAGGGCAATGGAGGATTTTAACCGGGATGAATGGGTCAAGCCCATAGATCTCGAGATGGAGTCGATGTACAACTCAATATGGGATCTTGTAGATCAGCCTGATGGGGTAAGATCTATAGGTTGTAAATAGATCTACAAGCGTAAATGGGGTGTTGATCGGAAGGTACAGACCTTCAAGGNTGATGGGGTAAGATCTATAGGTTGTAAATAGATCTACAAGCGTAAATGGGGTGTTGATCGGAAGGTACAGACCTTCAAGGCTCGACTTGTGGCAAAGGGTTATACCCAGGTAGAGAGAGTCGACTATGTGGAGACTTTCTCGCCTGTTTCCATGTTAAAGTCGATCCACATCCTCCTGTCTATTGTAGCTTATTATAATTATGAGATCTGGCAAATGTACATCAAGACGGCCTTTCTGAATGGAAATCTTGAGTAGACCATTTACATGGTGCAACCCGAGAGATTCATAGCCAAGGTCAAGAGTTAAAGGTTTGCAAGCTGAATCGGTCCATTTATGAGCTGAAACAGGCGTCTCGATCTTAGAACATATGGTTTGATACTGCGATCAAGTCTTATGGCTTTGACCAAAATGTTGATGAACCATGTGTCTACAAGAAGATCATCAACACTTCAGTAGTCTTCTTACTGTTGTATGTAGATGATATACTACTCATTGAGAATGATGTAGGTCTACTGACTATAGTTAAGAACTGGCTAGCGACCCAATTTCAAATGAAAGATTTGGGAGAGGCCCAGTTTGGTTTAGGTATACAGATCTTTCGGGATCGTAAGAACAAGGTGCTAGCACTGTCTCAAATGAAAGATGTTGCTCAAGTACTCGATGCAGGACTCCAAGAGGGGCCTACTTTAGTTCAAGCATTGAGTCACTTTGTCTATGGGCATGTGTCCTAAGATGCCTCAAGGGGTTGAGGAGATGAGACGGGTCCCATATGCGTCTGTCATTGGCAATTTGATGTACGCGATGCTCTGTACTCGTTCAGACATCTGTTACGTTGTGGGTATAGTCAGTAGGTATCAATCTAACCCAGGCCAGGGTCACTGAACTGTAGTGAAGAACATCCTCAAGTATCTTCGAAGAATGAGGGACTACAAGCTCGTGTGGTTTTAGGGATTTTTTCCTTATTGGATACACGGATTCTGACTTTCAGACGGATAAGGACTCTTGCAAAACCACATCAGGGTCAGTCTTTACTCTTCACGAAGGAGCTATATTGTGGTGAAGCACAAAGCATGAGTGTATCGTCGACTCCACTATGGAGGCGAAGTACGTAATGGCGCACGGAGCTGCTAAGGAGGTCGTCTGGCTCATGAAGTTCTTGACAAAACTGGAAGTTGTTCTAGATATGTCTAGGCCCATTACCCTATATTGTGATAATATTGAGGCAATGGCGAACTCCAAGGAGCCAAGGAGTCGCAAGCGCAGCAAACACATAGAGCGGAAGTATCATCTGATCTGCGAGATAGTGCATTGAGGGGACGTGATCATCACGAAGATCGCTTCGGAGCACAATGTTGCTGACCCGTTTACGAACGCTCTCACAGCTACTGTCACACCCCGCCCCAGACCACCCTCTGAGCCTAGGAAAGGGCGTGACTATAGCAGTTATCAACCCTTTGATTGAAACCTACTGCCTAATAACTCTTACGGAATATAACTATGATACCAATGAACAAATTCCACAACCAACTGATTAAGTCAAGGAGGTAAACAACAACTAATTAAGTAGGCCCATTTTATTACAACAATGTAATGTTTATACAACTGCAAGACTTAACAACAAAGTTATAACAACAACTGTAAAACCCTGGAAGTGTAACTGTGGCATGTGGTAAACCTTGACCTTAGCAGCACCCTAGAACTCCTCACCTTTCGCTACCTGGGAAGAAAAACATGAAATAACAGAATGAGCTTCACAAAGCTCAGTGAATGGTAAGCAACTTCTAGAGTCTATTTCAACTCATAAATAACAAGCATATCACAAATACGAGGTTACATTCAAACCTCAACGTTGAACGAGTCTGGTCTCAACTTCTATCTACGCGCACGGTAGATAGCTAAACTGATAACTAACTAGAATGAGCTTATTGTCTATCTACACACACGGTAGATAGATGACTGATACTAGCTACAACGCTTACTCTATATGTACCCTCTGTCTCCTATGTGCACATAGCTCCCCGCTCATGGGCTCAGAAGCTACGCCCGTTGACCCTCTGACCATCCCATACGAGGATCCTCCCACAAGCTCAGGAACTAGACTTATCGTGTCCCCTGACCATCCCGTGAGGTTTTGCTTACAGGGTTAGGCACTAGGTCTATTGACTCCCTGACCATCCCGATCACATAATCTCATTCTCATGCTAGATACTCGTTCATAACCTAAGCATATACAATTTACTCTAAAAGATATGCTTTAAGACTTAAAGGAAAGTACCACTCACCTTGGACGTTTAGGAACTTTTCTCCCTAGAAGTTCCTTGGTCTTCTCGGACTCCTCTTTTGAACCCTAAATTCCAGATTCAAATTAAAGCTCAAACTACTCATCGTTCTAGACTTTATCTCGAGTTACTTCCTTCTACAAATATGCTCTAAACTGTCTCCGAAATCTTACCTCAAAATCTTAGCTCATAACTCCTCGTGGTTTGGCCGGAAACATCAAAACATCAAGACTGGCCCAGCTTACCCGACAGCTCGACCCCTCGATATTTTCCTCCTTCTCCAGCCCGATTCCTTGGATCTTCTTCTCCGGCAGCCACATCATGAAAACTAAACTCTTTTAGCTTTCTGATGGCTTTGGAATCACATCAAACACACGAATATTTTGGGAGAACTTCTCTTCCCAAGTTGATGCTACTTTTTGACCTTTTTGTCCGACAGCATCTCCCCTATTGGAATCTCTTGACCAACGTATGGTCTTACCATCAATGCATAGTCTCCTCCCAATACACTCTTCTTTATGTTCTTTGAAGAGAATTGAGTTCTCATCTGAAGTCTTTAGCCCTATTTTTAGGCGTCTAAAGGCTCTCCAAGGTCGACACCTCCTCCTCCAAGTGTTACTCTTAAAGATTGCCAATCTCCAGCCCCTTCCACCTCTTGCTTGAGGTGTCTACCAACGCAAGGTTTGATCAATGCAAATGTTGGGTGTCTTTCTTCTACATCGCCAACACATGAGACTAATTTTTGCATGTCTCCTCAAGCCTCCACCTCAAATCCTTAAGGTTGAAGAATTCTTCTCAACAAGCCACATGTTAGGATGATGTCTTCCATATGAGCTCAGCCTTCTTATGCCTTCAATATGCGTTCATTAGGGTGCTTCTCAATGCATACAACTAGCCTCAGATGTTAAGGCATAGTGCACTTAAGAATGCATAGTAGGTCATAAACATATAGTATGACTCCAACGCATAGCAACCCTTGGTTTCCCTTGATTTCCAACATAGCACCATCGCAACCCTTAACCATCGCAAGAGCCAAGACCATGCGTCCAACCTAGTCTATCGCATGGCCTATGTCCAATGAATCCCTCGTGCAAGCCATCACCAACCTCCAACGCATCGCAAGGTCGCACGGCTCCAACGCATGGCTTAGCATCAATGCATGGCTCACATGAGTCGCTTGGCATGGGCGCTTGGCCGGCATCTTGGCATCGACGCATCGCTTGGCATGGCAGCTTGGCATCGCTCGGTCACTCGACGCATGGGCGCTGGCATCGAGCATGGGCTCGCTCGGCCACTTGACGCATGGGTGCTGGCATCGACGCATGGGCTCGCTCGGCATGGGTGCTTAGCATCACTCGCAGGGCTCGCCCGACCGCTCGACACATGGGCACTGGCATCAACGCATGCCACCCTTCAGCGCATGCCTTACCCGCGTCCTCGCCTACCCTTGCGTCTATATGCCTTCTGCATAGCCGAACCTCGTGCCATCCCAACCTTCCAACGCATCACTTTCAACTTTCTTCCTATAACCGTATGGACGCATACCACCCTTCCAACACATCCAACGCATCCAATGTATCAATCATCCAACGCATCCAACATATAGGTTTATACTTAGCCAATTTTCCAAGTTTTCCCCAAAAGTCAAGCTTCCAAATTCACACTTTTTCTTCTCCCTTTGTCCAAGTAATCTCTCCGAGATCTTATGGCCAACGCATAGCAATGCCTAGTCTAACACTTAGCCAATTTTTCATCAATTAAAGCTTAATTCAAAACTACTAAAGGAAAATCTATTCAACATTTAGAAATTTCCTTAGCCACCTGCTTAAGTAGGAATAATGAAAATCCGGGTTTCACATTTACTTCCCCCTTAAGAAAATTTCATCCTCGAAATTTACTCAAACTAACTCCGGTTTAAGGTTTCCCAACAAAACTAACTCCGGTTTAAAGTTCCACAACAACCATTGTTGTAACCTCTTATAACCTTATCTATTACTATGCTTCCACTGCACTACTCTGATATCAACTTTCTTAGTTTATCCAACAATACCTCACCTAGTCATCTCTAAGCTAGATGTTGAACCAAACTAACTACAATATAAACATTTCTATCTCAAATACTAAATGAGAATAACTTAAATTCACACTTACCTTTCTCGATAGATCTTCAGGTAGCGTTATGAGTTCCAGCTTCGGTTGCCTGCTAGGTCATGCCACATCTGCCATTCCTCTTAGTCTCACATTGACTAATTCTTAGGTTTCTCTTTAAACCTTTACTCTACCACACATCCCTCTGGTTTTACTAAGATCAAACCTCAGATTTTTCTAATTCAACCCTCTGGTTTCCAAAAACATATACTTTGATACTAAACTAGTATCAACTTAATCTCAACCTTTCCCAGAACTTGTGCTTTGATACTAAGCTGGTATAACTAATTCCTCAATTGTCTCAGAAACATAAGCTCTGATACTAAGCTAGTATCAATTAACTCTTTAACCTCCCCAGAAACTTATGCTCTGATACCAAGCTGTCACACCCCGCCCCAGACCACCCTCTGAGCCTAGGAAAGGGCATGACTGCAGCAATTATCAACCCTTTGGTTGACACTTACTGCCTAATAACTCTTGCAGAATATAACTATGATACCAATCAAAAAATTCCACAACCAACTGATTAAGTCAAGGAGGCAAACAACAATTGATTAAGTAGGCCCATTTTATTACAACAATGTAATGTTTATACAACTCCAAGACTTAACAACAAAGTTACAACAATAACTGTAAAGCCCTGGAAGTGTAATTGTGGCATGTGGCAGACCTTGACCTTAGCAGCACCTTGAAACTCCTCACTTTTCACTACCTAGGAAGAAAAACATGAAATAATAGAATGAGTTTCACAAAGCTCGGTGAGTGGTAAACAACTTCTAGAGTCTATTTCAACTCATAAATAACAAACATATCACAAATACAAGTTTACATTCAAACCTCAACTTTGAACGAATCTGGTCTTAACTTCTATCTACATGTACGGTAGATAGCTAAACTGATAACTAACTAGAATGAGCTTACTGTCTATCTACACACATGGTAGATAGATAAATGTTACTAGCTACAACGCTTACTCTGTATGTACCCTCTGTCTTCTATTGCACATAGCTCCCCACTCATGGGCTCAGAAGCTAGGCCCGTTGGCCCTCTGACCATCTCATACGAGGATCCTCCCACAGGCTCAGGAACTNCCCACTCATGGGCTCAGAAGCTAGGCCCGTTGGCCCTCTGACCATCTCATACGAGGATCCTCCCACAGGCTCAGGAACTAGACTTCTCATGTCCCCTGACCATCCCATGAGGTTTTTCTTACGGGCTCAGGCACTAGGTCTATTAACCCCCTGACCATCCCAATCACATAATCTCATTCTCACGCTAGATACTCATTCATTACCTAAGCATATAAAATTTACCCTAAAAGATATTCTTTAAGACTTAAAGGAAAGTATCACTCACCTTGGTCATTTAGGAACTTTTCTCTCTAGAAGTTCCTTAGTCTTCTCGGGCTCCTCTTTTGAACCCTAAATTCCAGATTCAAATTAAAGCTCAAACTACTCATCGTTCTAGACTTTATCTCGAGTTACTTCCTTCTACAAATATGCTCTAAACTGTCTCCGAAATCTTACCTCAAAATCTAAGCTCATAACTCCTCGTGGTTTGGCCGGAAACATCAAAACATCAAGACTGGCCCAGCTTACCCAACAGCTCGACCCCTCGGTATTTTCCTCCTTCTCCAGCCCGATTCCTTAGATCTTCTTCTCTGACAGCCACACCATGAAAACTAAACTCTTTTAGCTTTCTGATGGCTTTGGAATCACATCAAACACACGAATATTCTGGGAGAACTTCTCTTCCCAAGTTGATGCTACTTTTTGACCTTTCTGTCCAACAACATCTCCCCTCTTGGAATCTCTTGACCAACGCATGGTCTTACCATCAACGCATAGCCTCCTCCCAATACACTCTTCTTTATGTCCTATGAAGAGAATTGAGTTCTCATCTGAAGTCCTTAGCTCTATTTATAGGCGTCCAAAGGCTCTCCAAGGTCGACACCTCCTCCTCCAAGTGTTACTCTTAAAGATTGCTAACCTCCAACCCCCTCCACCTCTTGCTTAAAGTGTCTACCAATGCAAGGTTTGATCAATGCAAATGTTGGGTTTCTTTCTTCTACATTGCTAATGCATGAGACTAATTTTTGCATGTCTCCTCAAGCCTTCACCTCAAATCCTTAAGGTTGAAGAATTCTTCTCAACAAGCCACATGTTAGGATGACGTCTTCCATATGAGCTCAGCCTTCTTATGCCATCAATATGCGTTCACTAGGGTGATTCTTAATGCATACAACTAGCCTCGGATGTTAACGTATAGTAGGTCCTCAACACATAGTATGACTCCAACACATAGCAACCCTTGGTTTCCCTTGATTTCCAACGTAGCACCATCGCAACCCTTAACCATCGTAAGAGCCAACACCATGCGTCCAACCTAGTCTATCGCATGTCCTATGTTCAATGCATCCCTCATGCAATCCATCACAAACCTCCAAGACATCGCAAGGTCGCACGGCTCCAACGCATTGCTTAGCATCAACGCATGGCTCATATGAGTTGCCTTGCATGGGCACTTGGCCGGAAACTTGGCATCGACGCATCGTTTGGCATGGCAGCTTAGCATCGACGCATCGCTTGGCACGGCAGCTTGCCATTGCTCACAGGGCTCGCTCGGCTGCTCGACGCATGGGTGCTGGCATCGACGCATGGGCTCGCTCGGCATTGATGCTTAGCATCGCTCGCAAGGCTCGCTCAGCCACTCGATGCATGGGCGCTGGCATCGATGCATGGGCTTGCTCGAAATGGGCGCTTAGCATCGCTCGCAGGGCTCATTCGCCATTCAACGCATGGGCGCTGGCATCGATGCATGCCACCCTCCAGCGCATGCCTTGCCCGCGTCCTCACCTACCCTTGCACCTATATGCCTTCTGCACAGTCGACCCTCATGCCATCCCAACCTTCCAACGCATCACTTTCAACTTTCGTCTTTCAGCCGTATGGACGCATACCACCCTTCCAATGCATCCATCGCATCCAATGCATCTAATGCATCCATCATCCAACGCATCCAACACATCCAACATCCAATGCATCCAACGCTTCCAACATATAGGTTTATACTTAGCCAATTTTCCAAGTTTTTCCCCAAAAGTCAAGCTTCCAAATTTACACTTTTTCTTCTCCCTTTGCCCAAGTAATCTCTTTGAGACCTTATGGCCAACGCATAGCAATGCCTAATCTAACCTTAGCCAATTTTTCATCAATTAAAGCTTAACTCAAAACTACTCAAGGAAAATCTATTCAACACTTAGAAATTTCCCTAGCCACCTGCTTAAGTAGGAATAATAGAAATTCAGGTTTCACAGCTACAGTGTTTGAGGGTCACCTACGGAGTATGAGTCTACAAGATCGCCCGCGGTTGGATTAGTGCAAGTGGGAGATTTTCTTGTACTGGGCTTTTATGCCTAGTTTATTGTTTTGTACTAGTTTTATGTACACCCCACTTCACTTTAGGACAAATGGGAGATTGTTGGGGTTGATGCCCTAATGTCTCGTGTTCTGTAGTTTGTAAACAGTTTGTACGAACCCTTGTGTTGTATAATATATGATATTTACTTCACTTCTTATTTTTTGCTCAGTTATGTGTGTTATTTTCTTTACCACAAACCAATAAACATAAAATCCCTGGTTATCTGTATGTAACTTAAGCATGTATGTGGTGACATACAAGTGGATCATGTCTTGAGTGATAACCAAAATGGTCAGTAGTATATGGATATAGGAGGGAAACCTTATCCTAGTAACGCTACAGATGCGGCTCGCTTTGTGGAATGGTCACAAGTGTTGTGACTTGTCACAGTTGGTCTGATCCTGATCATTCATGTAAGGACATGCGAGCAGGGGTGTCCTATACAAAGAGTTTGTATAAGACCTGACCATGAAGTTTTAACTTCTCCTTATATAACACCGTTCATGACAAAGACTTCACTTCACTAGGATGACCATAGATAACACGACCTCAATCCTGAGTGAGTTGGGAACTCTTGCCATTGAGGGTGGTCCTTTGATTTGTATGGGTGCGAGTGGCCAAGTCGTCGATTCAAACCTACCATTTTGGGGATTCGTCTGATTTGGGAGCTGGGAACTCAGCTACACAAGATGGAATTCACTCCTTCCCCGAGGTAGGGAGAAGTAGATAGATATCTCCCTTAAGGGTTGATTCCAGGGCTTGAACAATGTGGCGCCACACACCTTCTCTTGACTCGAGAGGTGTTCACACATAGTTGGACTATGTTGTATTGTTCATTAGAGAAATCAATGGTACTTAAGGAGTGAGATGTAACTATAGAGGCAAAATGGTAATTTGGCCCAGTTGTACTTACGAGCATCTGTGAAGCGTCATCGTACTCATGATTGGTTATATCTGATGGACACAAAAATATATCTGTGGTAAGAAGAGTTCAGCTGTTGGTCTTTAGTGGAATGACTGACAGTTAACGGATGGTGGATCTCGTGGCTAAAGAGTTTAGTCAGTTATTCATGGATCGTTGGAGCTTCGAGCCACAGGTCCATTAGGTCCCTTGGGTAGCTTGGATAAAGTCGAGAATCAGTGTTGACAAGAGGGAGTTCGATTATATATATGATATAATTGAACTGGTTGATTATATATGATATAATTAACTAAATGTATGAGATACATTACTTTGGAATAAATTAGATATAAATATGATTTATATCATGTACAAACTATAAGGTAAGAATATAATATGATTATATTCATTAATTATTAAATTGGTTAATTATATGATAATTGGCCTAAAACTTCTCTTGGACGTGCGTTAGTGGGAGAATCTGAAGTCGATTATTGTAACCGAAGAATAAAATGAAAATTTGTTTCATTTTGCAAAATTTTGAAAAATTGGAAATTGGTGTGAAAACATTACGATCGCATAGTTTAAGAGCTTATACAATAGTCACTCATCGCTTAAACGATCGTACGCTCGTCCCTAAATGATCGCTTAGCTCTCCTAAACGATCACATAGTGTGTCGCGTTTTCTAAACGATCATCCACCATTTACTAAACGACCGCTTAGTAAAATCTACACGATCGTGTAGCTTCTTCTAAAAGATAAGCACATAGCTATACGATAGCTTCTTTTCTCTCTCACTTACTTATCGTCACGATTTTTTGTTTCTCCTACCTCTACCAAATTTACCAAAGACCACACTTTGGATTCTCACTCCGAGAATACCAAGGGCTCCACTTTGGTGGTGTCGTCCCCGCTGCGTTCACTTGTTCGTGACTATTCGTATTGTTGTCGTTCATGTAGACGATCGTGCTACTGCAGCTGACTTGTTTGCTAGGCGATAGAATGCGGGTGGAGGTTCTTCCATTGCGTCTGAGTTCAAAGCTTGAAGAGGGTCTTCAACTGGTATGAGAACTCTTTCCCTTATATTTTTTGTTCGAAGCATGCCTTTAATTAGTGTGTATTGCATAACTATCTGTTAGAATGTATGTGTTGTATTTCGGTCACGATGAAATCGGAAAGATCCGAATGCGCTCATGGATGCTCTTCGTTAAGAGTTCCTTCAATTGGTATAACAGCTAGGTTCTGATATTCCAATTTTATTGTTGCAACAAATTACATATACATTCTTGTTGGGTGCATATATGCTCTGTTTAATCGTTAAATTATTATGGTTGTACGGACTAATGGATGTTTTTGTGGATGGTAGCCTCGTTTTGATTTAATTCTTTTACATTTGTGGTTGTTTGTAAAGGCTCCTGCGTTTTTGGGCATTAATAATCATTATCGAGTCTATAATTCAAAGTCTTTTTGAGTCTTGAGTCGTTTGTAAAGAAGATCGAAGCAAGAGTTGCAGTATTTCGAGGAAGGCGACGATCAAGGGTTGATCGCGTCGTGTAGACGATGGGTAAGCGATCGCTGAGTATCGAGTCGTGTAGATGATGTGATGCTCACGTATCGTTTAACTCGTGCGCGCACTAGACGATTGTTTAGCTCAGCAAGCTTCATCACTTAGTAATTGACTAAACGATTGCTTAGTAATGCAAGGTAAATTGTTTGCCTGTCGCCGCGTTAAGCGATCGCCTAGATGATCCGGCTTCGCAGCCTCGTTGTCGTCTACGCGATCGTTTAGTTTTTGCATCTATCGTCTAGTGCACGCTGGGCGATCGTCTACCTTCGGCGTTTACTATACGATGGAGTCCTTCTGGCGGTTCAAGACCATTGTTCGCCTGTGAACCAGTGTGCTCGATGAAAAATGTAATAGATAGAGTTATTTCATTCCCGTTTTTTTAAAGGCTCATCCCGGTCCATTAATCCTTAATTTATTACGTGCGATGTATATTTTTTATATGTCATATGGTATACACATATAGTAAATCCTACCTTAGGTTATGCATTGGTCATGCATCATCTCTTTATTGTAAATGTTATAATTTAGAGAAATATGATTTAATTATCTAAGTGCATGCTCATGCATCATATAATATAAGAGTTATATTTACGCATGCATAAAAAGCATTGATATGCTTCATCTTTATATTATAATTGTTATAGTATAAGGGTGAATGATAGCATGTTTGCTTGGTTATTACGCTATATATATAAAAGTTATGTATAGATATGACCGGACATTGAATGAAGCATGACACATAGATTACTTTATAAATGTTATAAATACCATGTTGTGGGCAATGGATTTTTAGTTGTTTCTTTTTAAAAGTTAAAGAGAAATAAGAAAGATATGCATACTCACTTAGGTTTAATTCATGGTTTTAAAATGTTTAAAACTTGGATCACATAGACCTAAAATCATGGTTCTAATATGATTAGCAACCCTAAGGCTTTAATCTTTTTTCATCAGTTTAATAGGATTAAATTGGCTAATAAAAGTTTAAAATGTAGCAAATCTATTTATAAGGGACCTTTTGTCTATGGCGGATTCTGTCTAGGCTGGGGTATTTAAGTTGACGCAAACGTAATACCCCTACCTAGGATCTTACCTGGAAAGGTGAATTAGATAGATTTTCTGCATGCATGCAAGTTAAGGACAGTCCATTAAAGTGTTTAAATGTGACTACTTGAACTTGTTCATATTTCATAGACAAACATTGTTTATAAGCAGAGTTTAAAAAGACGACTTAGACTAAAATCAGTAGCCGGATTGTCTAGGTTAATGAACCCTTAGGTAGAACATTCAGTGGGAGGTATTTAGGGCATAAGATGCTTCACTTAAACCTTTCACGTTTCTCCTAAATAGTCCACACCGTGAGATCTACCATCGGCCTCAAGGCACCTTTGGCGTGTCCCCCTAACGGATAGTGTTTGGGTAGGTCAATATCAAGGTGGATGGAAAGAGTGTTCATAGTAAGTGGGAGCGGGAAGTGCGACAGCATATCCCACGATCTCCCTCGTTGGGTTGAATAAAGTTACTGCGCATCGCCTCAAGGTACCCTAGGAGTGTCCCCCCTAAAGGATGGCAGTTTTGCATGTTTCTTTATTTGATCTTCTATAACAAGATAAGGTAACTTAATCTCTTGTCCTAATTTGTTTCTTCCCTACGGTGGGCTCATTAAGGCGAGACTCTGGCACTGAAAGCGAGGGGTGACACTTACGCTGAATTGTTAAAGATTAACAATTTTGGACCAAAAAATGGTAGCTGTTAGGTTCAGTTACAAGAGTTGGTTCTGCCTAATGGTTGAGAATGTCTCATCCTAGCGAAGGGGCATCTGATCACCCCACTGGTGACGTTTGTCCTGCCTCACTGGGGCATCATTGCAAAATAGAAGTGTATCACTTAGGGTACTTGAAACTGTTTTGCAAAACTGATTGGTTTAAAAGTGGTTTAGCAAAATCTAATAAGGTTTTGTTCGTATTTTCAGCAACAACTTTTTCAAAATGGCAACAGCCACATTAGCTTTGTTAAGCGCTAAAAAATTAACTGGCGACAATTTCGCGACATGGAAACAGATGATCACGACGATCCTAATCATCGAGGATCTCATGTTCGCTCTCATGGAGGCTTGTTCTCCTATTCCAGCTCAAAATGCCGCTCAAAATGTTCGGGAGGCATATGAGCGTTGGACAAGGGCGAATGAGAAGATCCAAGCCTACATCTTGGCAAGTCTTTCTTGGCCAAAAAACATGAGCTTATCGTCTACACGATTTGTTCTTTCTCCTACCTCTACTAAATTCACCAAAGACCACACTTTTGATTCTCACTCCGAAAATACCAAGGGCTCCATTTGGTGGTGTCGTCCCCGTTGTGTTCACTTGTTCGTGACTGATCGTGTTGCTACCGTTCGTGTAGACGATCGTGTTACTGCAGCGGACTTGTTTGCTAGGCGATAGAGTACGAGTGGAGGTTCTTCCGCTGCGTCTAAGTTAAAAGCTTGAAGAGAGTCTTCAACTGGTATGAGAACTCTTTCCCTTATATTTTTTGTTTGAAGCATGCCTTTAATTAGTGGGTATTGCATAACTGTCTGTTTGAATGTATGTGTTGTATTTCGGTCCCGATGAAATCGAAAAGATCCGAAGCCCTCATGGATGCTCTTCGTTAAGAGTTTCTTCAATGTGTTCTTAAAATCCTTCCACAAGGGGAGCAATTTGTCAATAATGACGATAACTTGGAATTGCTCGTCTAGGGACATACCTTCAGTTATCATTTCATGGTTTATCTTCTGCGGTTCATGAGGCTAGGTCTCCACAGATTTGTCATCCGTTATTTGAAACTTGAGATAACGGTTAACGACATATTTTTTCGATCTGGCCTCCTCGATATCACATTTCTTCTACAGGGCGTCCCAAACTTCTTTGTTGTCTTCACTGTGTTGTAGTAATCATAAAGATCATCAGTCAAACCATTTAAAATGAAATTTTAACATAAATTTTTTTTCTTCCCAATCAGTAGCTTCTTTTATTTGTTGTTCAGTCGAATCTTTTTTCGAAATGGTTGGCTTATCCATGGTACAAACGTCAGCAACTTTCTTGACCGTAAGGAAAAACATCTCCCATTTCCACCGTTTGAAGTTTGCTTCTTCGAACCAGAATGGATAGTTGAGGTCTGATGATATGATGTCGTTATGACTTGTAAGGGCTATCGCAGTAGTGGCAGATGAAAAATGTCTTAAAATTGTTGGTTCCGACTACCCTCCAATGGTCAAATTTGATAGCGGCGAACAATAACGAACAATAATCATCAGAAAAATGGACCTACAAAATAGAAACTTGTTACAGGCTAAGTCACAGATCTCGCTCTCTTTAAGACGTTTCATAGCTCTACCCAAGTGTGCAAGCAGTTCTTCAGTAGTGCCACATCGTCTCCATGATAAAACAACCTAGAAAACTGTCTCGATTGAAAATGCATAGTACCAGACTGAAAAACTCACACACTTCAGACTAACTTGCTCGAAAAACTTAAAACGAAAAAATAGAGGGGGTCAAGAGGGGATACTGAGTAGATGTGGATGAATTGAGATGAATGAAAATAACTGAAAAGAACAGTTAGCCGCTGAACGTGCAGGTGCTCGCGCAAAGTGCAAAGAAGACATGACCAACTCGCAACACATGTTGGTTCTGTTGAAGGAAAAGAAGTTAAAAGAAAGTTAATTAGTTCTTTTTTAAAAATATAATCACACATGCTTTACCCAACCAAATGACGATGCAAGAGATATCCACCGTACCCACAATTGTCTATCTTCTCACTCCCTCTAAAGTATGGGTACCCCCTTGGGACCCAAACCCAAAGTCCAACATAGAAGTATAAGGAGACTCCTCTTTCAAAAGTAATCAATGTGAGATTCTCAACCAAAAATTTTTTTCTCCTTTTTTATAAGACAATCACGTTGTAGTGGCCTCATCAAGCAATTTGTCCAACAAGAAGATTAAATTGCCTAAACTTGCCCTTAATCAAATTAAAAAAGGCTACAGTTTTAAAGCTAATGAATTGGTTCAAGCTTACATAGCACAATTAATCAAATTACCAAAGTATCTTCGGCAGAAAATCCCTATTACAACGGAGGATGGATAAATCACTAGAGTGCCAAAAGAAAACATAAAAAGATACCAAATGCCATATAGGGACATTGATTACAATATTATTAATATATTGTTTTCAAAATGAATATTTTCCTATTGATCTTAAAATAAAGTTGCCCTGCTCTCCTCCATCCAGTATCATGAATGGTATGATAATAAAAGCTGATTTTCTTCGTGGCACAATTATGCACACTCAAGAATATAAATATGTTGTATTAAGCTTATACATAAATAAAACCAAGAAATTATTTCCCAATTCTAAAGGGGAAAAAAAACACAATTATTGAGAAGACACAAGCTCCTCTCTATGTTACAATTTGATTTCATGACCAGATTTAGTAACTTCCCATTTTAAGTGCAACTCAACATTATGTTCCTGTTTCAAAACTATCAACAGCAGACTGACGGATCAGGAACAACACAGGAAGGGCACACTTACAGGGGTTGATTTTCAAGATCCCCGTCCGCCTTTTTGCCGTTTCTCTTCCAATGCAGCAGCCTCGTTCAGCATGTCAGCTGCATCCTTGTGCATATCTAGCTTGGCAAGCGCAACGGCCTGCATGTAAAAAGATGTTGACCAATCGGGGTAAACACATTGGGCTTGCATGGCATCTCGAAGAGCAGCGTCCGGTTGGTCGCAAAGAAGATAACATAGACTCCTTCGTGCATAAACAGTGGGAGAAACCATGGTGCCCACATCTATGAACTGCAGATGAAAGAGCATGGTGCATCATATTTACTTCTTTTTTCAGACTTCAACATGATCAACAATTGTTCCATTCCACTCATATCAAGAAACAAAGATCACTTCTCATGATACTATTATGGGGGGAAATTTTGGCAGGCATAATAAAAAAATGGATCAAACAAATTTAGCAAGATAACAAAGCGAGACGGTGGTAGCAAGATAGTCCAGTATCATGCACTACACCACACAGACCAACTACTTGGACGTGTTTTGAAATCATTAAAATGGGTTTTCTAGGATTCGAACCAACTCATTGCAAACATCCAATCTACCCTATAAAAAAGGTGATATGTATAAAATGCATACCTGGGAATAACAGTCAATTGCTGTTTTAAAATCTTTGTCACGAAATGCTAAGTCCCCACGCTTCCTTGCCTCCAACATGTCTCTCATTTGTTGAGTCCATTCTTGGAACGACAGCTGGAAAAGAAATCTAGGAATTTAATACATCATACAGAAAAATGAAAATAAGATCATTTATTAAGAAGCATGATTATTTCACCTCGTTTGTTCCTTCGTCGTCTTTGTAGTGTGTCATTACCAAAATCTGATGGATGGCAGTGAGATCCATCCTTGCACAAGCATCACCCATTGGAGTGAGTGGATGTTGTGGAGTTGGAGGTGCTTCCTCATGCTTTTGAATTCCTAGCATCACATAAGATGGAACCTGCATTCTCAAGACAAGGTTTTTCTGGTTAGGCCATTAGTCAATGTACAGCTTGAAGGGAAAACAAAGCCCTAAAACCTAGGAGGAACAAAGATATGGAGGCATAAATGAACGCTCATTAAACCTCTAGCTAAGATCATATCAATAAAGTTGACAAGATAAATATATTTGAAAATAAAGCCCTCAAATTCTCATAAGCATAACATATAGAAACATATAGTCTGTTCATTAATCGCCAAGATTAGTCATACCAGACAAATGCTTCAACCCATAATAAATGAGAAGTATTAAATATTTTAAATATCCAAAATGACCATCTTAGCTAGAACTCACTACAAGACATTTGTATATTTAGTTGTCTTTTCAAGTAATGAGTCAATATATGGTGGTTAGCATAAATTATTTGGTATTCAAATCAGATAACAACACGCATAAATTACACATCTAGGAATAATTTAAATCAAAATATGCATATACAAATGATACTGCAGCAAGAATGCAAAATCTTCTTGTTTAGAACACGCATAGAATATTTGAAATTCTGAGCAAGCAAATGGGAAATGTATATCAATACAAGCTAACAACATGGTTGCTTACATCAGGTTTATTCTGTAAGGGGGCAAGGGTTGCAACAAGGTCCTTAGTATTTGGTCGATCTCGAGGTTCATATTGTAAGCAACGTGAAGCAAGATCAAAAACCACAGTTGCCTCCCCAGTTGAAAAGTTACCCTCCAAATGCGAATCCATTAAGAGAAGAATGTTTTTGCCTCGAATCATATCAAGTGCCTGCGCATGCCATTATACATATTAATATGAAGGTTAAGTCCTAAATCCAAATGCAACAACTACAAAATTGTCCCCATGACTCAAACATTTATCATCATATTCCTAATAGTCTCTTGTCCTAACATATATATGACCAATGATTTGACTAATTATGAAGAGTGTTTTGGAGAGAGATGTTATTTACCAAAAATGTAAATTCTTGTTATAGAAAATGATTGCTTAGCTTCAAAAGGTTCCATTGCCCTTTTACCAATTAAAGCTATGCATAGGTAATAAGAAACAAACACTTACATGACTGGGAGGGATGTGCTTGCCACTCAGTAGATCTAAGAGGACAGTTCCAAAACTAAAGATGACACTTTCTGCAGTCACTCTTCCTATAACAAACAAAATAACAAATGTTAATTTTCTGTTAACGGTACAACTCAAGCAAGCCAAGAACAATAAAACTAATATTATTTTCCCTATGAATGAGAAATTATTCGAGAAGACATCCACAATGTGGCTGACAATGTTTCACCATTGAATATACAAAAGGAAAACTGCAAAAATACTTCGAATTTGTATCTAGCAGTTATTAGGGTCATAAATTTTTAATCCACATCCAACGTTTATCAAAAGGTAGCCTCATTGAATAATTTTTCCTATGAGCACCTTGCTTAGAAATAATAAGTTTTCATAAATTAAAAATGGAATACATGTAACTTTGTTTTATTATTATAAGCTATGTTACATGTGCAATTATTATTAAAAGTATTTGTTTGTAATTATTTTATAAAGATGTATATTTATGAATATTACAAAATTGTCATACTTGTTATAGTTTGGTTAATGCTACAACCAAGCAACCAAGCAAAGAATAGTATAACTACAAATTTTGTCCTAGGATAACACTATCATTATCTCAAACAAGAACATCAAGATACTTTATCAATTAGTCAATTTATTATCGAGGTTCAAGTAGACTGATTATTTGCAGTTATGTATGTATTCAAATTCAAGTTTTCATCATCTCTAGCCAAGCCCCACTCCCAGCTAAAATTGCCTCAGCTAGATTATTCAAATTCTTCTATTTTCAAATTGAAAATAAGAAAAAAAATTGTGACAAAAATTACTGACTTCCGAATGTTGAAAAAGAGAATATTTATTCATTTACTAAATTGAGAGACTTATGAAGTCAAAACATAAATACATTGTTGCATGAAGAAGAACAAACACCATTTCTTAGATATTCAGGTGGAGTATACGCAAGATTGGTGCTATAACTTTTCCCATCCCTGCTGTTTTTCATCAATCCAAAACAAGAAAGTCGAGGGTCACCATTCTGTCAAAAAAAAACCATCCACAAATTACCACATGGCTCTCATACAGACAAGCGATTCCCATATGGAGTATCTAAACAAAATTACCAAAATAACATATTAAAAAAGCCAATAGAAAATTAAGTAGATATATAAGTTCCTATATCTCTGGAAAAGAAATTGTGACAGCACCTCATCAAATAGAACTCTATACGCATTCAAGTCATGGTACAATGGACGTTCCTGAGAGCTACAATAGTCTAATGCTTCAGCAATATATAAAGCAACTCTTAATCTCATAGCCCACTCAATGGTCTGATTCTCCCCTGTCAAGAAAACAAAAATTTTCTTGCCATATTAAAGAAAATTGTCCAAAAAATGGCAAAAAAAAAAAAAAAAAAAAAGATAGATAGAAGATTGGCAGAGACTTCCAAGAAAAATTACCAAAACTTTAAAATCCAAAAAAACTGATGTTGACTGCATAAAGCAGTTGTGATTGCATACATCATCAATGCCTTTAATTAACATAGACACGAACGTAATAAATAAACACTAATAATAGGATAAGACATCACTATGTTACTACTTCACAGTGCTCTGAAAGGCCAAGACTCCAAAAGAGACAAACCCAAAATAGATATCATCACACAATGAGCTAATAATGAAGAAGAAAGATCGAGCTTACAAAAACTCCTTATCTGGACATTAATCAATAATCAATTAGAAGAAATTACAACTTACAGTGGAAGAGATGCTTGGCGAGGGTGTCATTGGGCATATACTCCGCAATAAGAAGCCTCTCATCGCCTTCACAGCAATACCCAATGAGATTCGCCAGTCTTTGATGCCTCAATTTACCGACCCCAGATGCTTCCTCCTGAAGAAGCCAACCAGAATCATAGAAATAATCAGCAACGAAATTAAACCCATATCGGAATTCAAACCCTACAACCCCTGACCCCAATGTGGAAACATAAAAGATTAGGCGAAAACGAGAAATGGGTTTAAAGGGGAAGTACAACGAACTGCTTGGGGTCAGGCCAAGCCAACTTAGTAAACTTCTTGACGGCGATCCAACGGCGATTATTCTGGTTCTGAAGGCGGCCTTTGTAAACGACATTGGGGGCTTTCTCGCCGCTCTCGGAGACGATGTAATCAGAGCTGAAGTTGTTGGTAGCAGCCTTAAGGTCGGCGAAGGAGAACTCGGAGAAAGCAGGGACGCCACCGGTGACGGCGGCGGGATCAGAAGGGCCATTAGAAGGATGAGATTGGAAATTGTTTTGGGAGTAAGGGATATGGTTGCTTTTGGCAGTTCCTAGTCCTAGACTGTGAGGCCTCTGTAAAGACGATCCACAGCAGCCCATAACTCCTCCACTAGCTCTGCCTTTTACTGAAGAAAACTCATACAGAACCCCAGAAGCTTCAATTTACAGAGGCTCAGTCTAAAATAGAGAGCTAAAAACAGAGAGAGATCTTGAGAAGAAGAAGGGATCTTCTTACTCTTTCTTCATCTCATGGAGCTTAGCTTAGAGCTAGCTAGCTAGCTCCCCTTGCTCTCTCTCTCTCTCTCTTGATTTTTTTTATTATATTATAATTATTATTTTTCTTGGGTTTATTTTCCAGAGCTGGGTACTGACAAGACCTCTGTCTTTCTCTCTGCTTCCTCCTCGCATTGAGTTGTCCTTTTTGAAGAGTGAAGGGGTAATTTCGTCATTTCATTATAACGTCTCTTTTTTGTTTCTCGCGCTGTACTGTCACGTCCTTTGATTTTTCTCTTCCTCTCTGTCATTTTATATTTTCTTTTCTTATTATATTATATTTTCCACAAAACTATGTATTCTCTTTTATTCCAAAAATAATTGTTATTATAGATTATAAATTATTATTTTTTCAATAAAATAATATATAAATAATTATGATGATGGTGGAATAATTATGCTTCCGCCTTCATTTCAGCCCATTCATAACGCTATGAAGTTGCGTTGTGTTTCTATTCTTACTAAAGTTCGAAATATTCATCTCCATGTAAATATTGAGGTGTCGATTTTATAGAAATATTGATGAAAGTTTCGACATCGTAAATTTTGAAAATTTTATAGAAATTATTATAATTAGTTAATAAAACTTTGATTATAACATAGTTGATCATTTTTAATCATCATTTCAGTAGAGTAAGACAACATTTTAGATGGATTTTGTAAAATATTTGTGCAAATGTTGATGCAAGAGCATAAATGTAAAATAAAATGATAAAATTGAAGAGATCGAATCCCACAACAGAAGCAAGTGATCGCTTTACTTCGATTTTGTTTTAAAATTACAACACATAAAAGATCAATATGTATTAAGTTAAGCATGAAATATTTTCTATGGGAAAGAAAAAACTTTCCTTTGAAGAGCCTCAATTTCCCACAATTCTTTTTTCAAGATTTCCATTCCCCAACAAAGAAATGTACATAATGGAGATACCACCAAAAGAGTGTGAAACTTCCTAAATAATAACTAACTTAAATTAATTAATTTACAAAATTAAATATTTAATATTTAATTAAATATTTAATTAAATATTCAAATGTATAGTTTTTAATATGAATCTCATTCCTATGAACTTTTAATCCATAGTTTTAATATAAAACTTATTCATTTTAAAATGAATCTCAAGTACAATTCGAGATCATATGAGCCTTAGACAAAACTTTAGTAGATAGGCTTTCATATAAAAAATATTATATAAAATTTATTGTTCTTATTTTTTAGATGCAAAATTATGTATTAAATTTTGATAATCTAACTTCATTAATATATCATTTTCAAAGGATAATAGTCAATCGATTTAATTTTTCTTGCGACATAATTAATCTTAAATAAGATTTAATTAATTTTAATTTTGAAAAGCTTCTTTCAGCAGAAACAACCGTGTATTGTCAATAATATTTTATAAGCAATATATGCATTTGGAAAAATATTTACCTTTTTATATAATTTAATAGGACAATCAATTTCATTTTGCAAGACTTCTCTTAATATTTTTAATTTAAAAAATAAATCTAAATCGTTAATGTTAGAAGAGATCATGTTTTAATGTATTTTCAAGTTTAATACATTATCTTTTCAAATTATCATCATCTAATGACTTTTAAAATATCAAATAAGAAGTTCAAGTATTTTCGTATGGTTGAAAATTTTCAAATATAGTTTTAGTGAAGAAATTGTTTGATGTATAATACAATGAACGTAACCAATTTTAAAAGAATCTTCAAGTGATTGTGTTTCTTCAATGTCAACATTTTCATCAAATTATTTTCTTCTTTGAATCATTCTTTTTTTCACGAAATATTGGCAGTATTTCTATATCATTTGCAATTGCTTTAGATGAAATATGGCATTTATGAATTCATTTTTTTTTTCTATATTTTTCTAAAAATGAAATTAAACCTTTCAAGTGATCTAAAGCAACATCAATATGCATATTTTTATGTTGTAAGATTCTACTCACAGAATTTGCAGCAAATAAAATATCATACCATATAGTCATGTCTAACAAGAATTCAAAATTTTCAAATTTATAAGTAGCTAAACGATTAGCTTTACTTTTCACTTTAGGATCTTCTCTAGTTTCTCCTACTTAAATAAAGTGTCCCTTATTTGAGGCGTTTGAAATCTTATTGCTTTAACACTTTTAATTTAACTTTCCCATTGTGTTTGTGACAATGGTTTGATAGTCAAGTTGGTTATGTGATCTAGCAAAAGTTTCCACCGTTTTATAGATGAAGAAAATAAAGAATAAATACGTTTTATAGCAAAAGTTTAAAATATTTAATTGTGTTAACATATCAAATAAACCTTTTCCAATAAGCTTTAAAAAAATGGCAATCATTTCAATTAAGCTTAAAAATTTTCCATTATTTTTTTGATAAATTTTTTCATTACTTTCTTGAAATACTAAATTATTTTTAGCAAGATTTTTAACAATAGCAATAATTCAGGTTAGTATTTTATTCATATGTTCTTTTTCTTTATTAATTAATTATTGAACATCTTTGTCAATTGTTTTATTTTTTAACAAACTAATTTGTAAATCAATCCAAACATTCATATTAGATATATGTTCGTTCTAGTTTTATGACTTTTAAGTCGAGAACTAAGATTTTTCTAATCATTAACTCTTTTGTTAGTCAATTGAAATGTATTAGATTTAGTACCAAACATACCAACAAAAACACAATACTCATCAATTTCTGTCGTATTTTTCGCCATTAGATAATTTTTTAGTATAATGAATATTAGAAAAATGCTTAGAATTTTCATCTTTTGGAAAAATTAAATGACTTTCTCTAGTGGGGCCTTTTTCAACCAATAAGTCAATTAATTTAGAATCAATATTTTTCCATCTTCCTAGATCTTATATATTTTATTCATAATGCACCATGTATGTCTCACTAGCATTACTAATAATATCATTGTTTTCTCTCTTTTCATTTTACTCCTCACTCTCTAATTTTTTTCATTCAAGTTTATTTGATTACATGCTATAATTATCTACATTTTTTGTTTGATCTTTCAATTTGTCTATGCCTATCATTTTTCTATTATTTCATCAGTTTTATTACTTTTACTTCCAATAATAAATTTATCAAGAGCACCTTTTTTAGATTCGATCAATTTTTCTACTCTTCTTTTCTTCTTGAGCTTTTCATGTCCATATTCATATTTCCTAGTAGACATATTAATATTCTAAATATGAAAATATAAACAAATCTTAGATGTTAAGGTATTGAACAATCAATAATATGAAATAATTTTTATTCCAAAAATAAAAAATAAAAAGAATTTGAACGAAAAAAACCTATAACTTTGAAGCAGTTGGATTAAGTGATTGCATCGAATATTTCACAAACATTTTTTGTAAATGTAAGATACTTGAGACAAGTTTAACATTATGTCCTTAAAAACTCTATTTGGATATCTAATATACAATACCATTTCAAATCATTTATTTGAAATTGGTTAGGTAGTCAACCTTTATATCGAAATTTTACTTCATTCACATGAGTAATAAAACATCAATATTAAATATGAAAAATTGCCCATTTAGTATTTAATAATAATTTTCTTGTTAATACAAGTACATTATTATTTATTCAAAATCATAGGTTATGATGTTTTTATCAAACCCTTAATATTCTAAGATTCCAATTGTGTAATTCATTTTTTAAATGAACACATATAATTCTGTAAACTTTTTGCAATTCATTCTTTGAAAATTTTTGTAAATGCATTGAACTTCTTTTCATAAAAGAATTAATATATTTTTACATATCTCATATGCAATAATGAATCATATAATGTATAAAGACTCTACTAAAGCAACAAGTGAGAAAATTGACTCAGAGTCTAATTTCTCTCACTAGTTGCGGCGACGGTTTTCACTCTTTGCCAAGAATCTTATTTTGAAGATCTCTATATTCATATTCTACACTTTTAAGTCCTTTTTGTTGATCAATCCATATCCTATGGGTTTTATCCCATCAAGAAAACCTGGAAATCCATACTGAAACAAAGTACACAAACTTTATCTTATGATTCATGACTTTGACATATTGTTTTCTTGTCAGCACCCTTCAATTCTTGTCATATAATATGACAAGTGAAGGGATCAAATCTCAAGCAAAAGTATGTGATCGCCTTGCAATTTTGTTTTTGATTTTACATAAACAAAATATGGTATAAAAATAATAACATAATGGATAAACAATCAAGATTAGTATGCATTTAAGAGACGAAAAGAGGGAAGAGCTAAACCTTACCTTTGTAGATTCCCATTGCATCTTCTTTGGAACGTCTCTTCAATGATCAAGGAACACCATCATAAGTGAAACCTTATTATTCTCTAGGATCCCAAGAATTAAATATCTGGTCTCCAAGATTTGGAAGAGGAAGAAGAAGTAGTAGAGAAAAGAGAGATTTTGAGAGAAGTAGTAAGAGACTAGGATTCAAAATTCCCAATTCAACTATGTCACAAACATGGGTCATGAAGACCTATTTATAGAGAGGGATGACCCTTTTCTCGTTGTCTTTCCTATTTCTTCTTCTAGTTCTAATTTAATTAAATAATTTTTATTTAATTAATTAGTTTAATAATTAAATAACTATATATATTAAGTACAATTTAATATATATATAATTAAATAATAAAAACATAACATATTTATTATCTCTACTTCTAAAAAATTAATTAATTAATTAACTAACCATTAATTAACCAATTAAACTACTATATTAAATCATATTTAATATATGATTAATCAACATATAATTATCACATATTTATATCTATACATCTCTTTAATATTTAAATCTTATTCAATATTTTCTCTCTTAATTATAGATCACATCTATAATTAACCATATTATATTAATCTCATTAATATGCAATTGATTTGAATTAATTCAAACCATTCCTCTTATATATTCTTTAGTGAGCTAACAAGGGACCTTATGAACCTACAAATTAGAAGTTCCAATGATATAAGATTAATTAATTAAACTCTTTAATTAAATTAATCAATTTTCATTAACTACTGATCATTCCACTAAAGACCGATAGTTGTACTCTTCGCATTGTAGATTTATTTTTGTGTCCATAGATATAACCAATCAACAGCAAGTCGACCATTCACAAATTGCTCATAACTATAGCTGGGTTAAAATACTGTTTTACTCCTGTAGTTACATCTAATTCCTTAAATACCACTGATCTCTCTAATGAACAAAGAGTTTATAGTCCAACTATAAACTAACACCTCTTGGGCCAATGAGAGGTTGAGGCCTCAATGTTCAAGTCCCAAAATTAGCTATTAAGGAAGCAATTTATCTACTTTCCTTAAGGTCGGGAAAGGAGTAAGTTTCATCTTGTGTAGTTGTGTTCCCATCTACCTACTTGAAAAGTCCCCAAAATGTAGGCTTATTGTGTCCAGCGTTGCAACGCTCTACCACTTTTATAAATATGGTTTTTGCCGAATTAGGTCAAAATTTTGTCAACCAACTGACTTCCACACGATTCCTCTCATCTTTTCTCCTCTTTTTGGTCAGTAGGATGTATCAAAATGATTCTTTGGCATTTATCATGATTATTATGGGCTAAGCTATTCGTTTCTAGCTTGTGTTTAGGATTTTTCTAACTATCTGATGTATTTGTGAGTTTTCGAACTAGTTTATTGCAATTGTCGGATTCAATTATATTCTTGAATGTTTATGATTATATTATTGGACACTTGAGAATTTTATAATTATCACTTTTGATTGACATTTGATATGTGACATTTAATCTTGTGTTAATCAACTAGAAGCAATAGGTGAGGTTAGCTTACAAATCATTTAGATATATTGTTCTCACCAACTTAGAATCGAATCAACCAAATATTTAATTGAGATTATTCCTATTAGATTTTCAACCTAACTTTGCCCTAGATTTTAATGCAATTAGACCAACTTGAATTTGCATGTTATTCATCGATTTAAATTGGACTAATTAGTTAATTAAGACCAATTAATTGGTTGTTCTTATTAATTTGGTTAGGGTAGACAATTGTTTCACTCTAGTAATGAGAATTCTATGATTGAATGCATTGAATAGGAGAATCCCATAATAATCCAAGCTAGGTTTTCTTTGATTGAATTTCAACACTTTATTTTATTTTATTCATTTAAATTTCTTTTGCTACAAAACATTTTTTTTAAAAAAAAAAAAAAAACCTTCCTTTTAGTCTCAGGCTTTAAATCGTTTAATTGATAAATTTTAGAGATCCCTGTGTGTTGACCTGATCTTGGCACTAAGACTAGAAATTTGTTGTGGTAGATACGCTTAAATTATTTGGTCCGAATTTGGGCGATGAAATCCGCTCTGACCCGCTACTGAAGAATGGTCAATTATTCCTTCACTAGGTTGAAACATTCTCAACCAATCATTACACCAGAATAACTTTTATTCCTATAAAGATTAGTTACCATTTATTCAATCAAAAAATCTTTAACTTGCTTAATAATTTCTTGTAAGTGTGACTCTTCATTTTAGATCTTATAGTTTTGCCCCAATAAGTCTGCCAAAGGGCAAGACAATAATGGTGCAAAAACTATAGCGACCCTATCCATTTATGGAGTTTACACTGATATTGATTCCATGTAAACATCTTTCGAAGGGAGGTCGTGCCCAGAGCGATACGAGGCCAAGCCTAAAGTCTTACATTGTCCACCAATGAAGGAGACCATAGGATATCTTGACATATGTCTATCTCCCACATACTCTAAATACTTTCTCCATTCATCTTGATATTGACCCATGCAAACATATTCCAAAGGGAGGTCGTGCTCAGGCAACACAAGGCCGAGCATGAATCTCACAGTGTGAACGTACAGAAGCATAAGAGAAAATGACATATCATATATATCTTTTTCTCCTACTAAATATTTTTAAATTGGGGGTTCAATACTTAGGTATATTAGGCTAAAACATTTATCAAAGTGAATATTGTCTTCCCAATATATCACATATCTTGGATAGTTTTACTATTATATTTTGATTCATTAAACATTTTAATAAATTAAAACATTATTGCATGTTTAATAAATATTAACTAATTCAATCCTTAGGTTGGTTCTAGGTAGGGATGCTCCCTTACAGTCTACTTAAATACCTCAATCCAGACATAACCTTCCTAGATAGGATTCTCTTATAGACAATATTTTGTTGATATTTTATTTTCCCATTTTAATCCTATTAAAACAAAATAAAATATTTATTTTAAATCTAATCTCATTAGAAATAAAATTTAAGATTAGTTAACTGAATTTTAAACTATTTAAAACAAATTAATTAATTTTATCCTAATCTCATTAGGTTAGTATGCAACTTTATTCAAAGTTTTTCATTTATTAAACGTACAATATAATTTTTATATTTATATTAATGAATTAAAAATTATTATATGCATTACATGATTGTTAACTAAATATAGCTATTATATTCTAAATAAGAATATGAACCAAAATATTTGCAAACATAATAAATTTCACTGTCTATCTGCGATAGACTATGATATTTTGCTATTATTTATAAATATTTTCAGCAGTTTTTTCATTTAAAATAATTTCTCTAATAACAATCATATCTTATGCATATCAAACATTAATAAAAAAAAAAAAAAACTACATAGTAGCCATACTTTTAATCATACATTAAAATCATATAATATAACTCTTATATTATAAACATGCAAACTATATAGTATAATCATGCATATATATACTTTAAAAAATAAGCTAACTTTAACTATAACATTTATATTTAAGAATGTTGCATGGTCATACCTTTTCATTAATTAATATAACTATAATATATTAAAATAATGAAAAATATAACATATGCTATCATTGACATTTATATTTTAATATGATGCATGACATGCTTAACCTATGGTTAGATTTTAATTTATATGGCATATTTTATGTAATATATAATTAATATAATTAAACATATATCTCATGCATATTAAACTATATTATAGCAATAATTAATCAAATATTGACACCCTAATAAAAATAAAAATTAAATTTCATTAATTTAAATTAAAACGCAATAAAATGTCTTGAAAAGTTGGAAGAAAACTGCCACTATCTTTCCATGCGTACAAACAATAACGAACAATCGTTAGAAGCTTTTAATGTTGAACAAAAGATGACCGACGAAAAAAAATCTGCATGTACACTTTGAATTCGTCTTTCATCTCTGTTTTTTCCTTTTCACAGCAATCATTTCACCACGAATGACCTGATTTACTGACTCGATTTACAGAACAAGTGCTCAAAATGTTGGACCCTTACATTGATCAAATCAAAGTCAAAAAGTTGTAAATCTAAAGTGTTAATACTTATAAACATCTATTATGCAAAATAAACCATACAACTCATATGCACGTTAAAACGCACCCACCATTCAATTCTATGTAAAATTCAAAACAAAAATAAATGCATGACCTGTCTCTGATACTAATTTAAAGGATCGATTCCCATATCGGAAGAGAGTGATCGTTGTGCTTCGATTTTGTTGTAAATTACAATACAAAAAAAAGCAACATACATCAATATATATTAGGTTAAGCATGAAAAAATTTCTATAGGGAAGAAGAAACTTACCTTTGAAGACCATCTTCAATTTCTAGCAGTTCCTTTTCCAAGATTTCCTTTCTCTCAACAAACAAATCACCACATACATCATTGGAGATGTCACCAAAAGAGTCTTCCTTGCTGTTCTCTTAGTAAGGACCCATTTGTGGGAACCGACTTTTGAAAGAGAGAGAAAATCTTGTTGTGGAGGAGAATTTTTCTACAGAGAACTCTTTCTCTAAATTCAACTTGAGAGATATCAATGAGGAAGAATAAGTTTTTTTCTTCTCCAAAAAAAAAAAACTCTTCCCCCACGAGAAAACTTTCCATGTTTTAATGTGAAGTGGGATTTAGAGAAAAACCACCCACTTCATACGCTAGTTAAATCAAACAAACTTAATTAAATTAAATTAAATTAATTATTAATTACATTAATTAATAACTAACTTAAATTAATTAATTGATTATATCTCTCTTATAACCTATAGTGTTTAATATAAATTTCATTCATATTAACTTAACTTTTAATTTATAGTTTTAATATGAAACTAATTCATTTTATATGAATCTAATTTATATTAATTATTTGAATCATATTCAAATAATAAATCTCCTTTTAATACTTTAAAACTCATTAAAAATTAACTTTATATTATAATGTACTTATATACATTATATTAATTTTACCATATACAATTAACATTATTTCCTTATTTAATTTGAACAACTCAAATTCTTTCAAAACTCTTAGTCCTTATTTACCCATTGTGAGCTAGTAGGGGGACCTAATGGGCCTATTTTCTTATTTAATTTGAACAACTCAAATTCTTTCAAAACTCTTGGTTCTTATTTACCCGTTGTGAGCTAGTAGGGGGACCTAATGGGCCTATAGATTATAAGCATCAATGATTCAATATTAACTAATTAAACTAATTATATTAATAAACATTCATTAACTGTTGGTCACTCCACAAAAGACTCATAACTGAACTTTTCGCTCTGTATCCATGGATTAACCATTATATTAAATTGACCCTTCACGAGTAGTTTGTAATTACAGTTGATAAAATTACCGTTTTATCTCTGTAATTTACCTCTTACTCCCTTAAGTACCACTGATCCCTTTAATGAACAATCTATTTATGATCCAACTATAAATTAAGTCCCTCTCAAGCCAGTGAGAAGGTGGGTACCATTTGTTCAAGACTCGGAATCAGTACTTAATGGAACTACTCATCTACGTACCCTAAAGGTGGGAAGGAGTGAGTTCCATCTTGTGTAGTCATGTTTCCAGCTCTCTACTAGGACAAACCCCCAAAATGATAGGCTTATTAAGCTGGAAACTGAGGCTATTCTCACCCACACAAATCAAAGAATTGTCTTCATAGACAAGAGTCCATAACTCACTCAAGATTAAGATCGAGTTACATGATTATCCTATGAAATATTAATCTCTTCAGTCAACAGTGTTACAAGGAGAGATTAAATATATTGCAGTCTAATCTTATACAAACTTATTATATAGGATACCTCACTCACATGTTTTTATATAAACGATGTGGATCCAATCATTTGTAATACTTAGAATATTTGTAACAGTTACAAAGTGGGTTGTATCCATATTATTACCAGGATGAGGTACCTAAACTTAATCTATATACTATAGACCCTTTATGTTATTACTTGAAACATGATACAGGTATATCAAATAGTTAATTAACTACGAGGCTTTAGGGCATAAATCCCAACAAAAATAAGTACAAAATAATATCAAATATTGAAAATTAATTTCAAAAATTAAACAATAGGAAATATTTACATATAAAATAATTGTAAACTATTTATTGAAAAATGAAGTGGATAAAAAAAAATTATAGTATTAAACTAATATAACTGTGAAGTCTGAAGTGAGAAAAGTTAAGAGAGTGAAATCAGTGTGAGAACTCTTCTTTGTAATTCCTCCAAGAACTTGAAATTCTAGCTCCTCTCGTGGATGTAGGTAGCTTTGCCAAACTACGTAAAATCATTGTGGTCTTCTTCATCTTTTTGTCCTTGCATGCATAATTCATCTTCATCTTCTCATAGATTTTTCTTCAGCTTTGTTCTTCCTCTTCTTTTGCTAAAATGGCGAAAGGAAAAGGAGAAATCTGAAAGAAGTTCTTTTATGCAAAATGATTTTTGATCTGATTGAATCAAATTGAATATAGAGGAAAAGCAGAATACTTACGTGTTACAGCATCAGTCTTCTACGTGGCATCTTTGTATCCACTTGCTGCAGCATTAATTCTTTTCATTTAGATCAACTTGACCTACTTGAGCCTCAGTGGAATAAGGAAAAACCCAACAAATTGGTATTAGAGCCTGCAAGAACTATCAAAAGAAATTCAAGAACTTCAAAGAAAGTAAATCTTAAAGACATTAAAGTAAGAAAGAAGCAAGGATATGACAGTTACGAGGTACAACATTGAAATTTTTTATGGGAAAGGAGATATCAACCTATGGAATGCTAAAATCAGGGTTGTTTTGGGCAACATAGTTTTATATGATCCTTCAAAGTTGTCTAATACTGTGACAACAGATAATAAAGAGAACATGGAGTTAATTCCATATGGGACTCTCATTTTGAATCTATTAGACAATGTTCTTTGACAGGTAATTGATCAAGGCCCTGCCTTTAAAATGTGGTCAAAGTTAAATGAATTGTATGAATCAAAAGATCTTCCTAATAAAATATTCTTGAGGAATATATTTTTTTACATTCAAGATGAATTCATCCAAAACCCTAATAGAAAATCTTGATGATTTTAAAAAAATCACAGTAGAATTTAAAACTCAAAGTGACACAATAGGGGCAGATAAAGAAATATTTGTACTTCTTAATTTTCTTCCGGAGGTGTATAAGAATGTAAAGATTGTTGGGGTTGATGCCCTAAATCTCATAGGATCCTGTAGTTTGTAATTGTATTGTACAACATTTTATTTATTTAATAAAATATAAGATGTTTTATTTTACATTTAGTAGCATTAAACCTACAAACAAATAAATTAACATCCAAGGTTATCTTCTGTAGCTTAAACAGTATGTAGATACATACAGGTGGATCATGTTTAAGTGAAAACCTAAATGGTCTGTAGTAGATGGATAAGACTGGATACCTTATCCTTGTAACATTACGAGTACAACCCACTTTGTAGATATTACAATTGTTGTAAAGTGCTACAAATGATCTGATCCTGATCATCCATGTAAAGACGTGTGAGCATGGATATTATATACAAAGGAGTTTGTATAAGATCGGACCATGAAATGACTAGTCTCATTATATAACACCGTTCATAATAAAGACTTACATTTTACTAGGATGAATATAGATGACATGATCTGAATCCTGAGTGAGTTGTGGACTCTTGTCTATGAGAATGATCCTTTGATTTGTATGGGTGAGAGTGGTCAAAACGCCGACTCAACAAGCCTACCATTTTAGGGATTAGTCTGAATGGAGAGCTGTGAACACAGCTACATAAGACAGAATTTACTCCTTCCCTAAGATTGAGGTAAATAGATAAATTGCTCTTCTAAGGGCTGATTCCGAGGCTTGAACAATGTGGCGCCACACCCTCTCCTCGCTTAAGAAGGGTTTAGTCATATTGGGACTATAATTTATTGTTCATTAGAAAGATCGGTGGTACTTAAGAAGTTAGATGTAATTACAGGGACAAAATGGTAATTTTGACCAAAATGTACTTACGAGCAATTTGTGAAGTGTCATCGCACTGTTGACTGGTTATATCCAATGGACACAAAAATATATCTATAGTGTGAAGAGTGCAACTATCGGTCTTTAGTGGAGTGCACGACAGTTAATGGGTTAATGGATGTTGAGTAATTTAATTAAAGGAGTTTAATTAATTATTCAAGTACCATTGAAGCTTCAATCTACAGATCCATAAGGTCCCCCTCTGTAGCTCAACGAGGATTAAATGAGAATCCATTTTTGGATTAATTTGAATTGTTCAAATTAATTGAGGGAATTAATTATATGTGATATAATTAATCTAATTTAATTATATATGATATAATTACTATAATGTATTTGATATATTATAAAGTTTATTTGAGAGAAAATAAATATTTGAATATGATTCAAATATTAATTATATGAATTGGATTCATATAATTAAATTTAATATAAACGGGATTTATATTAAATGTCATTGGTGAGAGAATTGAAACTATAAGTTATATTGTATTTGGTACAATATAGAAACTACAGGTTATATGTTATATGTGATATAACACATTGTTATGTATGTATGTATAATAAATTAGCTATTATATATATATGTGTGTGTGTGTGTGTGTATGTATGTATGTATGTATGTATATATATAAAATTAAAATTAAATTATTTTTAATTTAATTTAAATTTATTTAATATTTAAAATTAAGGGAGGAAAATAATTTCTTTCCCCTATTCTCTCAACCTATATATTGTGTGGGTCGTTGGATGAGGGAGATCTTCTTCTTCGTTTTGGCGAAGGGAGTATTACAAAAAGGTTTTAAGATCCTAGTTTTCCCCAATCTCCTCTTCTTTCATCTTTAATTCTCATTTCCTCTCCAAAATCACAGAGCCCATAAAACTCCTGGATTCTCATCCAAGAGAATATAAAGGAAACCGAGTGGTGATGGCCATTTAGGATTTTGAATTTGTTGAAATTCCAGAGAAAAGGAATTACGTGAAGAAGATTGATCTTCAAGGATTAGTTTTCCATCTCCCTATTCTCTTTTCTCTTTTCTCAATTGATTATAGCATGTGGTAAAATTTATTTTCGAATGCATAATGGTTCTGTATATATTCTGTAAAAATGAGAATTCTGTAAAACTTGGGATTTAGGTCTGATCCCTGCTTCCGTTCAAGGACCTTCATCGATTCCTTCTCTAAAATAGAGCCTCAGTTACCACTGACATTATCATTTATGCTCTTAAAGTAAAAGAAATGGACCTGCTGTCTAATAAAGATGAAAGATCAAGTGCTGAAGGTTTGTTTGTGAAAGACAAAAACAACCATCACAATAAGGAAAAAGGCAAACAACCATCCACATATGAGAGTAAGGATAAGCCCAAGATTAGATGCAAATATTGTAAGAAAGTAGGACATCTAATCAAGAACTTCATAACCCAAAAGTGAACAAAAGAGCAAAAGAATAAGAATCAAAAAGCTTAATCCATACAGTCAAGTGAAGTTTCAGTAGAGGAAGACTCATTTTTCTATTCAATGCCTTAGCCACTTCAAATCAAAGGTCAGAACCTAGAAATCCAGCAAAGAGCCTTGATTGGGTGTTAGATTCACGGTGTTCTTTTCACTGACACCTAAAGGACTAGTTTAACTCCTACAAGGAAATGGATGGAGGTTCTATCTACATGAGTAATGATAACTCATGTCCAGTGATTGGCATTGGTTTAATCCCTCTTAAACTAGAAGATGAACCTATTAAACTTCTAAGGAATGTTAGGCATATTCTCAAACTAAAAAGAAACTTGATATCTTTGGGCATAGCTGTGAATATAGAGGGAAAGGAGGCTATTGTGAAGTTTGAAAAGATTCCTAGCTGATGTCAAAAGGAGTAAAGATCAATGGGGTGTATATGGTCAAGGTGTTCAAAAAGTATAATCAGCTTTGGTTGTAACTCACAAGGAGCCTACTGACGGAGACCTATGGCACAAAAGACTTGCACACATTAGTGCTAAAGCTCTTCAAGTTCTAGCTAATCAAGGAATCCTACCTAAAGGGGTTCATCAAGACCTTTCCTTCTATGAGCATTGTGTAATTGGGAAGGCTACAAGACAGAGCTTTGTTAAAGCTCAGCACACAACCAAAGTAATCCTTGACTATGTATAGCTAGACCTTTGGGGTTCCTCACCAATTCCATCACTAAGTGGTTCCATGTACTTTCTATCCTTCATTGATGATTTTTCTAGGAAGAGCTAGATATATTTTCTTTAAACTAATCTTTGAGAAATTTAAAGAATGGAAAATTATGGTGGAAAAATAAACAAATCTTTAAATTAAATGCCTTAGAACAGATAATGTGCTTGAGTTTTATGCAGAAGAGTTTAACAATTTTTGCAAACAGTGAGACATTCTCAAACACAGAACAGTCAGGTATACACCCCAAAATGGGGTAGCATAGAGGTTGAATAGAACTATACTTGAAAAAGTGAAAAGTCTCTTATGAAATTCCATCATATCAAAGAAATTTTAGACTGAAGCAACTGTTGGGATTGGTGTCCTAATTCTCCCGGAGTCTCGTAGTTTGTAATATATGCACATTGTTATAAATAAAATAAAAGTTATTTTATCTGGTATTTACTCATATCCAATAAACAAAGCTCCATGGTTATTGTATGTAAACTTAAGCATGTATATAAAATATACAAGTAGATCATACCTTAAGTGATAACCTAAAAAGGTCTGTAGTATAAGGATTAAGGAGGGATACCTGATCCTTGTGACACTATGGATATGGCCCACTTTGTAGATGTTTGTAAGTGTTATGAACTACTACAGATGGAAGATCCTGACAATTCATGTGGAGACATGCGAGCGGGGGCGTCCTATACAAAGAGTTTGTATAAGACCGGACCACGAGATGACTACTCTCTGTATATAACACCGTTGATACTGGAGACTTACATCTCACCTAAACGACCATAGTGATGGATCTCATACCAAGAGTTCCATGAGCGGGTTTAGATCGCTCCGATTTCACAGTGACCGAAACACAAATGACATACATTCAACACATATAGTTATACATCTAAAACTCATTATCGACATGCTCAGAATACAATAATTAACAAGGAAAAAGGTTCATACCAGATAAAGACTCTTTTCGTATGTCTGAACCTTAAGCAGCGGAAAACCTCCCACCGATCTACCAGAACCTGACGAGTATGTCGACTGCAACAGAACGATCCGAACGTACACAAATAATACAGTGGGAACGACACCACCACAAGAGAAACTCGGGTATCCTCGGTGTTAAAAACCCAAAGAGTGGGCTCTGGTGAGTTTGGTAGAGGACGGAGGAGAACATGTTGTGTAGACGATAAGCTAGTGGGAGATGAAACTCCGCTATCGTATAGCGAAAATGATTATTGTATAGTACAGTACACGATCGTGTAGGAAAAACTAAACGATCGTTTAGAAAAAATATGTGCGATCATTTAAAGAAAGTGTGAGGCAAACGATCATTTAGACGAACGAGCTTCTATCGTATAGGCTCTCGCGATCACTTTCACGGATTCTTTTGGGCACGCGATAACACAAATGCACGATTGAATTAAAATGAAAATGATTTTCACTGTTTTAATCCGCTGGTTACCATAACCATCGCAACCCCACTTTCCATGTCCGAACGTGGATAAATCCGTTAATTATCAAATAATTAATCAATTAATTTAATTAATAAATATAATCATATTATACTTATATCCTATAGTTTGATATCATATATTTACTATAGTATTTTCTTCTCTACTTCATATAAATCATATTTATATCTAATTTCCTCCAAAATAATGTATCTCATACATTTAGCCAATTATATCATATATAATTAACCAGTCCAATTAAATCATATATAATTGAACTTCCTCTAGTCAATTTGAACACTTCAAATTAACCCAAACACTACTTCTCGACTTTATCCAAGCTACCCAGGTGACCTAATGGACATGTGGCTCAAAGCTCCAATGGTACGTGAATAGTTGACTAAACTCTTTAGCCACGAGATCCACCATTCGTTAACTGTCAGTGATTCCACTAAAGACCAACAACTGAACTCTTCTTACCACAGATATATTTCTGTGTCCATCAGATATAATCAATCATGAGTACGATAACCCTTCATAGATGCTCGTAAGTACAGTTGGTCCAATTTACCATTTTGCCCCTGTAGTTACATCTCACTTCTTAAGTACCACTGATTCCTCTAATGAACAATACAACATAGTCCAACTATGTGTGAATACCTCTCAGGCCAAGAGAAGGTGTGTGGTGCCACATCATTCAAGCCCCGGAATCAGCCCTTAAGGGAGTCATCTATCTACTTACCCCTGCCTCGGGGAAGGAGTGAATTCCATCTTGTGTAGCTGAGTTCCCAACTCCCAAATCAGACAAATCCCTAAAATGATAGGTTTGAATCGGCGACTTGGCCAGTCGTACTCATACAAATCAAAGGTCTGCCCTCAATGGCAGGAGTTCCCAACTCACTCAGGATTGAGATCATGTTACCTATGGTCATCCTAGTAAAGTGAAGTCTCTGTTATGAACAGTGTTATATAACGAGACATTAATACTTCGTGGTCAGGTCTTATACAAACTCTTTGTATAGGACGCCCCCGTTTGCATGTCTCCAATATGAATGATCAGGATCAGACCATCTGTGACAAGTTACAACACTTGTGATCATTCCACAAAGTGGGACGTATCCGTAGCGTTACCAGGATAAGGTTTCTCTCATTTATTTATATACTACATACTACAGACCATTTTGGTTATCTCTTAAGAATGATCCACTTGTATGTCACCCATACATACTTGAGTCACATACAAATAACCGAGGATTTTATGTTTATTGGTTTGTGGTAAAGTAAATAAAACAAATAACCGAGCAAAACAACAAGATGTGAAGTAAATATCATATATTAACAACACAAGTGTTTATATATACTGTTTACAAACTACAGGACACGAGACTTTAGGGCATCAACCCCAACACATAGGTGACATGACCTCAATCCTGAGTATTTTGGGAACTTCTGCCTTTGAGGGCGGTCCTTTGATTAGTATGGGTGAAAGTGGCCAGATTGCCAACTCAACATGCCTACCTTTTTAGGAACTTTTCTGATTTTGGGAGCTGGGAACTCAGTTATATAAGATGGAATTTACTCCTTCCCTGAAGTAGAGGTAAGTAGATAGATTGCTCCTTTAAGGGCTGATTCCAGAGCTTGAACATAGTGGCCACAGCTTCTCCTTGGAAGAGAGGACTCAGTCATAGTAGGACTATGACTTATGTTCATTAGAGGGATCAGTGGTACTTAAGGAGTTAGATGTAACTATAGGGGCATAACGATTATTGGCCCAGCTGTACTTACGAGCGATCTGTGAAAGGTTATCGCAATGTTGATTGGTTGATATGGACACATAATATATCTATGGTAAGGAGAATTTAGCTGTCGATCTTTAGTGGAGTGTCTGGCAGTTAATGGATGATGCATCTCATGATTAAAGAGTTTAGTTAGTTATTCACATGTCGTTGGAGCTTCGAGCTACAGGTTCATAAGGTCCTTTGGTAGCTCAATGGATTCAAGTTGAGAATCAGTTCTTAGTGTTGATTTAAAATGTTCAAATTTACAAGAGAAAATTTGATTATATATGATATGATCGGGGTGATGTATGCGATACATCAAGTGGAGGATTAATGTAAATGAGATTTACTTTAAGTACCATGAAATAGAAAAAGAGTTATGGTGTATATGTTTCATGGGATGAAATATTAAAACTATAGATTATAAATATAGTATGGAAAGTTGGTTATCATATATATTTATAATAATATTAATGATTGGATAATTATCTCTTTTTCTTTAATAACCAATTGAGTGAGAGATTATTGGTGGTTTCATGGTAACCGTGAGATAAAAGGAAAAATATTTTCCTAATTTTAGTCTGATTTTGTGAGAGTTGCTATTCTTGGAAATTTCTCACAGATTGATTGTCAAGTGGATTAGATTCACTAAAAGATAGTTGAAGAGAGATTGTACGATCGTGGAATGACACTACACGATAGTTCACTCAGTTGGCCTTTAGTTAAATGATCGCAGAGCTTTTACTAAACGATCGCATAACATTTGTTAAATGATTAGGCATCATCAATACGATAGACTTTGTCATCTCCCACTTGCTCAATCATTTACACGATTATTATTCCTTGGTCTCATCCTCTAACTAAGTCCACACAGAGCCCACACTTCTGGATTCTCACACCAAGAATACCAAGGTAGCCATTCTGGTGGTGTCGTACTTTACTCAACATAGTTTGAGGTTTTTTGGAGGCCGTTCGTTGAGTTCGGGTGTTCGTATTCACGGTCTCTGTGATCGTGTTGTGTTGCGGTCACAGTGTTCGAGCACTGGGGGTTGCTATCTTGCTGATTGCACGAGCGTTCGTGATCGAGGGTGTTTGAAGATGAATCTTTAAAGGTATGTTAATTTTATCCCTTGATCTTATAGAAAAGCATGCTGTAATTTTGTTTTGTGCATAGTCAGTATGTTTCTGTTTGTTGATTTTAATTTTTTATGTTCAAATACGATTGGAATTTTGAACGATCATTCTGTTGCTCATGGAAATCCTCACATCCAATTTCCTTCAGCATCCTCCTATACAGTATACACATAGTAGATGCCCTCATACATCTCTTATCTTACTCCTAAAGAAAAGTGGATTAAACACCTCTCCAAACCTAAGCAACCTAGGTGCAGGTCTGTTCGTCAGAATAAAGGTAAGCTGAATGCCCGAGCTATCAAATGCATGTTTGTGGAGTTCACTGAAGGTGTAAAAGGTTACAAACTATGGCATCCTATAAAAAGAAAGTATGTGACCAACAGAGATGTTATTTTCAGGAAAAAATGAAATGTTTATGTAGAAGAGTAATGTCCCTGAATAATTATCTCAAAAGTTGACTGATAAAAATGAGGTAGAGCATTCACTTAATCCCAATTCAGCTTTTTCAAGCTCAAATTCTAGAAATAACAATGATATAATGTCTCAGCATGAAGAAGAATAAGAAGAGATAGCCACTGACAATGAGCAAGAGGAACCAGACCTTAGAAACTACTCTTTGGCTAGAGATAGGCAAATGAGAACTATAGGACTACCTACAAGGTGTGAAGCCAATTATATCAATCTAGCATTGAATGCATTAGAAGAAGTGAGTGACCTAGAATCATTGAAAAAACAATAAGTTATACGAATACAAGAAGATGGATAGAAGCTATAAATAAAGAGATTGAGTCTGCAATGAAGAATGAAACTTAGGATTTAGTACCTCTACCTAAAGGATGTAAGCCAATTGCATCTAAATGGGTCTACAAGTACATAGAAGGCATCCTTGATGTACAATAACCTAGATTTAAGACTAGATTGGTAGCTAAGGGATTCACTCAGAGACATAGGGTGGATTACAATGAAATTTTCTCATAATACAAATCTCAATCAGATTGTTCCTATCCTTAGTAAGACAAAAGAACCTAGAGCTACACCAACTTGATGTTAAAACAGTCTTTCTTCATTGTTACTTAGAAAAAAATCATATATATGTGTCAACCTAAAGGTTACCAAGCTAAAGGAAAAGAAGACCGCTACTACCTACTTAAAAGGTCCATCTACGAACCAAGCAATCCCTAAGGTGTTGGAATAGAAGGTTTGATGAATTTATCCTGAAGATTAATTTCCTAAAGAGCCCATATGACAACTGTATCTACATCAATCTTAAGTCACTTAAGGATCCTATCTATCTTCTACCATATGTGGATGACATGCTTCTATCAGGAAGCTCTAAAAAGAAGTTGAAACAAGTAAAAAACCTCCTAAAATGAGAATTTGAAATAAAAGATATGAGTTGTGCAAAAAGAATACTTGACATTGACATAGAAAGAAATAGAAAATAGCACAAATTATATATCAGTCAAGTCAAGTATTGTGAGAAATTAATTCAGAAGTTCCATATGAAAGAAGAAAAAACAGTCAACATACCCATTGCACAACATTTCAAACTATCGGTAGAGAATTCACTCAAGAAAACAAAGATCGAACATAAAAGACAAATGTCCACATTGCCTTACTCTCAAGCAGTGGGAAGCCTCATGTATTTGATGATCTCTATAAGATTTAACATAGCTTATGCAACTAGCTTGGTTAGTAGATACATGACCAACTTTGGCAAGAGGCACTAGGAGGCCACCAAATGAATCTTAAGGTATCTAAAGAGTACAAAAGAAGCAAGGCTCCTATACCAACAAAACATTGACTCAGGCCCTGAACTATTTGGCTTTATTGACTCAGATTATGCAGGGGAGCTCGATAAGAGAAGGTCTCTATTAGGATATATTTTCCTATTTGGAAGTTGTGTACTAATTTGGAAAGCTTGCTTGCTATAAGTGGTAGCCCTTTCTACCACTAAAGCAGAGTTCATTGCTCTATCTGAGGCAGTCAAGGAAGGCCTATGGCTAAGAGATTTACTACAAGACTATGGTATCACACAAACAACAATGAAGATTTATTGTGATAACTAAAGTACCATACATCTATCTAAAAATCCACAATATCACAATCATACAAAACATATAGATATAAAGTACCACTTCATCGGAGAATAGATAGAAGAAGGAAAGATGGATATTCTCAAAGTACAAACCTCAGACAACGCCTCAGATATGTTAACTAAAATAGTCACTCAACTAAACTCCAAAAATGTCTTGACATCATTGGATTTGAGCTACTTGAAAAATGTTAGAAAAATAGTGATTACAGAAGAGGAGTTGATCACCAATCAATGAAATGTTGATTTCAAGGTGGAGATTTATGAAGTCTAAAGCTAATTCACAGTGAACCCAACATTTTAACTTTTATCTCTCGTGACAAACTTATAAATCCTATATATAAAGGATAATCAAAGTGAGAAAAGTTAAGAGAGTGGAATTCTTATTTGAAATCTTCTTTGTAATTCCTCTAAGAACTTGGAATTTCAGCTCATCTTGTGGACGTAGCCACCTTTCCCGAACCAAGTAAAATCCTTGTGTTCTTCTTCATCTTTCGGTCCTTGCATGCATAATTCATCTTTAACTTCTCATAGATTTTTCTTCAGCTTTGTTCTTCCTCTTCTTTTACTAAAGGAAAAGGAGAAATATGAGAGAAGTTCTTTTATGCAAAATGATTTTTGATCTAATTGAATCAAATTGAATAAAGAGAAAAAGCATAATACTTACGTGTTACAACATCAGTCTTCCACATGGCATCTTTGTATCCACTTGTTGCAGCATTAATCCTCTTCATTTGGATCAGCTTGACCTACTTGGCATAATAAGGATAGAAAAATCATAACATTAAACATAAGAGGGATGTAAAAAGCATAAAATTAAACATAATACAACATAATGAAAGTAAAGAAGAAAAAGAAAACTCTAGAAATGGATAGAGTTGAGAAAAGATGAGAGGAATATTAGATAACTCATATCAATTCAAGTTTGAGGTAAAATGATGTGAAAATTCAATTAAAAAGATTTGAATGAAAATATGTGGTTTTTTGAAAATAAAAATATTGTATGGTAAAAGAGAAAAAAATTTCCATTGAGCTAGCACAACCAATTGTTAAAAAAATTAAAAACTGAAATTTCGATGGAAATTTTGAGAAATAGGAGGAAATCGAAAACCCCCCTATTCAAATTTTGATATTGAAATTTTGAACCTATCGAAATCTCAAAATATCGAGATTTCAACCGAAATTTTAAATTATGGTTCCCACCGGTTTATTGTTTAGGGTACATTACTTTTTAGTTATGAGTTTTGACATCCATTGCTTTATAAGATTTCAAAAACCTATCTTTTTTTAGGGTATTTGGAGAAATAAGTTAGTTATTCTAGTGCATGATTATAATGATATTATAATAGTCTTGGTTTGGAATTGATAATTCTCATTTTTTAGAATTATCTAGCAATTAATTCTAAATACTTTGATATAAAATACATTCATTTAGTCTTTTTCACAAAAAAAATCAAGTTTAAAATAGAAAATAATTCATAGATGACATTTTTAGTCTTAGTTACGAAAAAAAGTTGAAGTTGGCAAGAAATTTTCTAGTTTTGATATATTTTTGCAGAAAATGCACAACATTTAACCAAATTGCTATTAATTGGCCGCGACAGAATTAAATTTCCAAATTTGATTTTTGGACTTAATTTTCTCACCAATCTTGCAAAATTAGGGCAGCCCAACATTCCTCACCTTCAAAGCTAGTGTGAATCCTGTATTCATCAATCTCTTAGTTTCTTTATTTTGTTCTTCTTTGTATTGGTATAGTTTCAATTTAATTCATGTATCTATCTCATCCCGTTTTTCAACAACTTAGTTGAAATTGTTCTCCATTTCAAATTTATTTACTACCCCTTTAATTCTTTAGTTTTGGCAGTAGTAATTTTTTTGTTTACATTATGTTTAGTTTGTCTTTAAGATTAATCTTGTAAGTTCAAGTTTTTGTTTTTATTTTCGCATTCGTCTTTCCCTATCTCCTTTTCTTAATCCATTTCATATGAAAGTTGGAATGTTAAGGCTGGATTTTCACTTGAAAAATTGAAATCCAATATCGATTGAGATGGGTTTACAGGGATCTTTTTCAAGTTTTTGAATTAGTTAATTTTTTTTTTTGCACATTATTGCTTAACTTTTCACTAATTTTCAGCATCTTAATATGCTGTTTTGGCTGAAATTTTGTGTCTTTTCCTTACTAATATTCCCCAATTATGCATTGCACTTTCCTTCTCTAAGTTTGACTGTCATCGAATTATTTCTGTCATTTAAGTTTCCATTTAAAGTTTCTTTATTAATGTTATGGGTTGTAATTTTTTTATTTAACATTATGTCCATCTTCTCTAATTTAATTTTGTATTTTATCGTCTTAATTATGAACTAATTTAATTGTGGGGAATTAAATATGTGATTGCCAAAAATATAGAAGTAGAAGCCTAACATGTAAAGGGAAATTAGAACTTATTTTTTCAATGCTAGGTTTGCTTTTATTGATTTGAAGTTTTACTATTGGCTTAGGTTGATCCCCTAATTAATGTACTCAAAATCTTGACTAATACTGAAAGGGTTAGATTAGGTTTGAAATAAATAAAAGCAATATAGGAGAGAAGCTTAGACATAAGACCTTACTTTCAACCTAGACATAGAGCTGAACTTATAAAATAAAAAAGTTTGTTTTAAATCACTCAAGTTATATTAGCCATATAAATATAGATTTGAAGACTTAACCTTCTAAAGATGCTTCATAAAAGATCGAATAGGTATACAATCTTATTTATCTTGTCCATTGTGTGGTTGATTCTAATTTATATTTGCATATTAAACTATAACTCTTTAAACTAGGCATGATCGTATTTAAATCTCTCTTCCCCCATAATTGAGTTTTAGTTAATTCCATCTTTTACTTCTTGTTTTATCAATTCCAAAACTCATCATTACATTTTTTTTATTACTTGGTTACTACAATTACAATTTTGAGGAAGATTTTTGTTGTTTAAAAATTTTGTTGAAAAATTATTCCCCTGGAGACTGTTTGGATTTATTCCAAATTTTACTATTTATCGGTAGTGTTCACTTGCATTAGACTAGAGATTTTTCTTTAAAAGAATTTTGTAAACGCGCATTTTAGTCCATTAGAAATAGATACTATTTTAGGATGAGTTATAATAGTATATATTTGGGATATATGCTATTTTAATTTGGGTAGAAATTAGTATAGTAATAAAGATAGTCTTGAAATTGTAATTTTGCAGTTAATTCTATGTTATAATAGTTGGGAATATCAACTATTATAATTGGATACCCAAACAATAGCTCACTCCACACACTTAAAATTGGGGTTTGAATACCCTCTTAATCTCTAAATATTTTTAAATAAGTTTAAAAAGTCATCGAGTAATTTCTTTTTACTACAAAATAGTGGGTTTCAATGACATTAGAGTGAAACCAAATTGGGTTTGGAGGGGAAAAAATGTCATAAAAAAACCCATTTTTGACAGGAAAAAAAAATGCAAATTTCGGATATCATATTTTCCATGACAGTTTTTCTATGTGACAAAGTTATAACATTTTTTTCATTAAACTATAATAATAATTATTTTAATTCAAAAATATAAGTTAAATAAAGGGATTTTTTTAAATATAAAAATATTTTAAAATATTTATACTTTGTACCAATAAGTTTCACTATGCCTCGAAAAAGATCTTCCCTATCTCGAAGATGTTCTCCCCTCCCGCCGTCTGTCCCATCACCACCGAGGATCGTTCCGTTGCTGGCTCATTGTTCGTGCTCCGGTGGTCTTCACCGCCGAGGATCGTTCGTTGTTTTTATTTTTGGTAAGATTCCTCCTTGATTAGTAATAGACCTTTTGTTATCATTTTAATGGAATGAATCTCCCATTTTTACATGGTTGTTGGTGCCGTTTCAGGAGAGTTAAAATTTTTTTGGGCTTTGGAAGTAACTTGGGGTGAACTATTTTTTCTAATTTGGACACTTTTATGGGTTTGGAAGTTTTTGGTTGAAATTTCTTTTTCTTTCTTTTCTTTCTTTTTTTGGGACTTTGGAGGTGAGTTAAAAAAAAGCATGAAATTTTTCATGGAAGAAGTTGATTTTGCTGGGAAATTTAGTACTAATTCAAGGGTGGGTGAGAAAATAACTGGATTTGGAACTTGATCTTCTTTTTTAACTTTGATCTCTACATTAATCTTTACATAATATTGTACTCAACAAAAAAAAAAAAAAAAATCTCTACGTTATATTATTTTTAATAAATTTACTAACTGATAACAAAATTTAATAGAAAAAAACTAATTACTTAAAACTATTTTAATAATAAAGTTCTACCTTCATCCACCATGTTTACTCAAATTTAATAAAAAATCTAACTAAAAATCTCTACATTATATTATTTTTAATAAATCTTAGATTTGTTTATGCTACATTCAGTTGAAAAACATATACATTTACACAACTGCACAGTAGAAAAATTAAGAAAATAGCAATCTATTGGTTCTCAAAATTATTATCAAATGTAGTTTTGTGCTTTGATGCTTTGAGTTTAATGTGGTGTTTTGTTTCTCTTCAACTTTTTACTTGTATGTTTAACTTAGATGTCCATTATGACCTCCATAGTATAAGTAGAATGTCACTTAGATCCACATAATAACCATCTTGGAGAATCTATGGGTACTTCTTCTAAATTAGATCTTTAGTGTATGAATGATAATTTAATTCTCTTCTCACACGGTCCCAATTTTCTTTAACCAAACTATTTATCATTATTTTTTTTGTAACTAGGTTTGTTTAGGGGCTAATTACCAAGAATTAAGTTTTCTAATATTGTACAATGGACAAATCATGGGTGATGGAAAATAAGATGTCTAGAGAATATGAGGTAGGAGTGGAAACATTCATTGAATTTAGTTTACATCATGGCAATGGCTTCAACTCAGTTAGATGTCCATGTTTGAAATGTGAGAATCGTGTGTTTAATGATGTTGCAATAATTAGGTATTACCAGTACACCAATGGAATTGATCAAAGTTATAAAGTATGGTTTTAGCATGGTGAGACTTTGACCGCAGAGAAATTGAAAACATGGTATCTTAGTGTCAATAATCTAACATGACTTATTTCAGATACAGAGTTAAATGAGATTAATTTATTTTCGCACACTCATTGTAATGCAAAAAAAGGTAGGTGAATGAGGTAAAAACGAAATATGTAAGTAAACTTTTGTTTTTATCATTATTAATTATCTTATTCTACAACATATTAATGCTATTACATAATTATGTTATAGGATGAATGGCGGCATTAAAAACGGTTTCTATCACAAGAAGGGGGTTGCATAAGTTGGGGGCATGTAAAAAGATAGGGTTGTGGACCCAGACCAAAAAATGCTAGAAATGAAGCAAGTTACCAAAATGAAAAAGAAACAAATGCACAAATTGTACATTTGTGAAGTATAGTTACATCCCAACAAGCCATAATTGAAGAAATCTTAAGAAAGTTGCCAAGTTAAGAAGTTACATCTAACATGAAAAGAAGTTCAGAACAATTTAACGACAATGAACATGTATTTTTTACAAGTCAAGTAGGTGTTTTGCTTAAAATTCTAATTTTGATAAGAAATGTTGGATTAGATTAGTATATGCAAACTTGGTATAACTGAATTGCTATGACTATCCTGCGGTTATGGTAGTCATAGATTAGTTTATTATGATTTAAGAAGTCATTGCTTAAGTTTTTGGTTTGTTTGAGTTACTTTGATGATTCTTATTCTTATACCCTTTTGGAAGGAGCTTCCATAATTTGTTTTCATGACAATGTGTTCACGGTCATGGGTAGAATATGTGTTTTCCTTCTATGTTATTAAATTTTCTTGAATTTGAAAGGTATTAGAATGGTTTGGTGTTTGTTTTAGAACATGGTTGTGCTTTTGATTAGTCATTGCTTAAGGTTTTATTATGTTTGAGTTATTTTGATGGGTTTTGTTCAATTCTTTATTCTCATATGCTTATATATTTCACTTCTTTATTTGTCAGATTTGATGTCTCGATGGTCTTCAAGACAAAATTTGAAGTTGAATTTTGATGGAAATGGAAAGAGTTTTGGGGTTGGTACTTTATACTTTTGTTTCAGAATGATGTTAGCTTCAATGACCTTTTGTTGAACTTTTGTTATGCAAATTTGTGATAGCTAGTGTCGGTACTAATTTTATTCATCTTTTAGTTGATGTAACTTGACAATTATAACTTAGGTTGATATTACTTGAACTCATTAGAAAATTAACGAAGTTTGTTGATATAACTTGTCATGTAAACTTGTGCTAAGTTGGTAATGCTTCATTTTGTTTCAATGATAGTATTGGAAATGTGCATCTTTACTTGTAATTTTTGGTTTAAATATAAATTGATTAGTTGATTCATAATTTGTTCAAAAGATTATTATATTTTAAAATTTTATAACAAGTTTATTTATTAAATCATATATTATTCTTTTAATTACTAAAATACTTTTACCGATATTTTCTATAACGTCAGTAATCTTAGTTTTAAAAATAGTAGCTTTTATAATGACACAAAATATTAATTTTACCGCCGCTTAAATATGTTGTAAAAAAATACTTGAAAAGACCACAAATAAACATTTAGCAATCGTTTTATATGTTCCTAAAACTTAACTTTTAGTGGCACATTTTTGAGGTCGCTGTATATAACAAATAGTAATAAACATGCTTCTAAAAGTGTGCATTTAGCGATGCATACATGTCAATAAAAGTAGCCTTTTAGCGGCGCACTATAAATGCATCGCTAAACCCTTTAGCTATGTAGATACATCAACATTCTTAGCGATGCGATAGTGGCGCGTTTGGAGCTTTACCAATACGTTTTATTCGTTACTAAAAGTTGATTTTCTTGTAGTACATTAATCTACTCGCCTTCCTCTCTTTTTCTTTTCTTATTTAGAAAAAAGTTACATATGATCATTTACTAATTATGCTATTTTTAAAAATTATTTTTGGAAGAACAATACTTTCATATAAGAGAGTTTTACATAATAAGTAACCGTCTAAATTGATTCACATATGAAAGTTTAGATTTAGGGTTTTAGCTGATACAACCTAATGTTCAGGGATACGGTATATGTATAAAGTGATTTTCCCTTGAAATAATCTACATAATAATTAAAATAACGACTAAATCTTATTTTGGTCCTTAAACTTTCAAATTTATTCTCTTTTAGTTCTTAAACATTGAAATGGCTGATTTTAGTTAATGAAATTCCATATTTTTGTTTCACTTTTGTCCTGAAATTTCATAATATCTAATTTATTCTTTAAACTTTTCTAAAAACAACCATTTTGTCTCTACAAAAAATCCACATCATTTTGAGTCCTTGCTATATTGTTTTCTATCTAATTTTTTCACTGTCCAATGTTCGTCTATAACCTATATGTCGCTTCTTCTTTTTCTTCATTTTCTTCATTTTATGGTCACAATTTATACATAAAAAAAGGGCTAGAACAAGTTTTTATTTCCTTAATAAATTGGGGAAAGGAAAAAAGAGGAGAAAAAGGAGAAAAAAAAAAAAAAAAAAAAAGGAGAAAGAGAAGAAGAAATAGCGTGGCAGCGACCATGGATGGAGGAGAAACTTGAATTTAAGGAAGGATGCAAGGAGGTAAAAATAATTGGAGAAAGAACAAAATATATTTTAAAAAACTAATATATTTATTGTGCTCAAAAAAATTTATTACGTCAGCTTGAATTATTACATTATTTTAATTATTACATTTAACAAAAAAAAAAAAAAAAAAAAGACTAAGAACAAAGAACCAAAATTCTCCCAAATTCAATGCTTGGCTCATGAACAAAAATACTACCAAATTCAAACCTTAAAGGACATTTGGTTTAAGATTTTCTAGATGTTTGGGAATAAATGATGCTTGAGAATAAAATATTTGAGAATAGGATATTTGGGAATAAAAAATAATTGTGTTTGTATTTAATTTATGAAATTAAGCATGAAAATCTTATTATAATTACAATAGATTAATAATTTAAAGAATAAATAATATTCAGTATATCAATAAAAAGTTAATTAATTATGAATCAATAATAATTTTAATTATAAATATTTGACGATTGAGTAATTTTATGATTAAAATTAAGCGATTAATACATTTAATGAACGTCATACTAATTATAATCTAACACTTAATCATTTTTTATTATTAATTAAGTTCAACATTAGTAATTTTATTTTAATTAAATAATATAAGAAATATATTTTAATGGACAATATATTATATTAAAATGTGAAGAAAATGAGATAAAAATATGATATATTAATAAAGAATACTAAAAAGTGTTGTTTATAAATATGATATGTTAATAATGAGTGGAGTAATAAAAATTAATTACAATAAATAATTAACTTCTTTATAAATAATCAGTTGATGATTATATGTTCATAATGAATGATCAAATTAAAATTAATCTCCATAAATTAATTGATTATTAAAAAAGTAAAGTAATAAATAATTTCAATTAAATATATTTTAGATATTATTCTTAAGATTGGTGTCCTAATTCTCTCGGTTGTCTCTAGTTTGTAAACATCTTGCACACATATTGTTATAATAAAATAAATGTTATTTTATAAGCATTTACTCAAATCTAATTAACTAGTATCTGTGGTTATTTCATGTATCTTAAACATGTATGTGAGACATACTAGTGGATCATTGCCTTAAGTAATAACCTAAATGGTCTATAATAGATGGATAAAGGAGGGATACCTTATCCTGTTGACACTATGGATACGACCCACTTTGTAGATGTTTACAAGAGTTGTAAAGTGCTACAAATAGTTTGAACTGACCATTCATATGAGGGACATGCGAGCGGGGGTGTCCTATACAAAGAGTTTGTATAAGACCAGACCACGAGATGATTAGTCTCTTTATATAACGTCGTTGATAACTGAGACTTACATTTCACTAAAATGACCATAGGTGACATGATCTTAATCTTGAGTTAGGAACTCTTGCCTATGAGGGCGGTCCTTTGATTTGTATGGGTGAGAGTGGCTAGATTGCTGACTCAACAAGCCTATTATTTTAGGGATTCGTTTGATTGGGGAGCTGGGAACTCAGCTGCACAAAATGGAATTCACTCCTTCCCCGAAGCAGGAATAAATAGATAAATTGCTCTCTTAAGGGCTGATTCCAGATCTTGAACATAATGGTCACACCCTCTCTTTAGAAGAGATGACTTAGTCATAGTAGGACTATGACTTATTGTTCATTAGAGGAATCAGTGGTACTTAAGGAGTTAGATGTAAATACACGGGGCAAAACAATGAATTGGCCTAGTTGTACTTATGAGCGATTTGTGAAGGGTCATCGCACTGTTGATTGGTTATATGGACACAGAAATATATCTGTACTGCGAAGAATGCAGTTGTCGGTCTTTAGTAGAGTGACCAACAGTTAACGGATGGTGGATCTCATGATTAAAAAGTTTAATAAATTATTCACGTACTGTTGGAGCTTCAAGCTACAGGTCCATGAGGTCCCCTTGGTAGCTCAATGGGTTCAAGTTGAGAATCAGATTTTGAGTTAATTTGACAAATTAACAAGAGAAAATTCAATTATATGTGATATAATTGATATGATGTATTAGATACATTGAATGGAGGAATTGATATAAATATGATTTATATTAAATACCATAAAATAGAAAAAGAACTATGGTTTATATGTTTCATATGATGAAATATTAAAACTATAGGTTGTAAATATAATATGATAAGTTGGTTATTATATCTATTTATAACATATTAATTATATGATAATTAATTACTTTTTTTCTCTAATAACCAAGTTGAGTGGGAGGTTATTGGAGGTTTTATGGTAACTGTGAGATAAAAAGGAAAATGGTTTTCCAAAATTAGATTGATGATTCATTCGGATTAATCACACGAAAAGGCTATCAAGTAAAAATGTTTTACTAAGCAATAGCATAGAGAGCATACATGATCAAGCTACGAGTTTACTATATGATAGTTACTCGCTTAATCATCGCTACACGATCGAGTAGCAAAGCTATACGATAGGCTTCATCTTCTAAACGATCGAGTACACCTTTATCTCCCACTTACTTGGTCGTATACCTCCTGCTTTCTTCAATCCAAAATCATACAGAGCCCACAACTGTTGGATTCTCACACTGAGAATACCAAGGTAACACTTGTGGTAGTGTTCCTGTTCAGTTCGAGGATTGAATTGGATTCGATTGGGATCGCGGCTCATTCAGACGTTCGTTGAGATCATGTTCTGTTCGTTGCATTTGTGTGCTTCTTTGGACACATTGGAAATTGATTGAGGGATCTTCTTCAAAGGTTCACATACTCTATCCCTTCTATCTTCTTATAGCATGTTGTAATTTATAATTATGCATAATTTGTTTGTTTTCGTTTAGACTGTAATTGTTGCATTCATTCTGAATGAGATTTGGAATGATCCATTTCCGTTGTTCAAAGGATCTCTATTTAGATTTCCTTCAATTATTAGTTAATAAATTAATAATTTATGTAAAAAATAATTCTATTCATTTAATAATTTTTTATTATAAAATAAGTTAAGTAAATATTTTAATAGATCATTATTGATTTATTAAAATAAATATTTATT